>NC_056559.1:25742904-25858495 GCF_013358625.1 Macadamia integrifolia
AAACACGATTTTGACGTCGGATTTCATTAATTTTGATTCTAAAATGGTGAAGTACTAACCCCGCTCAATTTTGTTAGGTTCACCAAATCCTACCCGATTCGCTCCGGATCTCACCCGTACCGAGCGGGAATCCTTGTACGCTACAGGTAAGTGGAGAGAGGACGTTTGGCCTTGGTTCAAGGCATTTGTTTGGCATTCATATAACTATATCTAATCTAGTCATGTCATCATGAATATGCTATATAGATTAGTCATTCCATTCATTGATGTGCATATATGCTATATTTATTTTCAAATGCTAAATTGAATGAGATGTTATATGTTGAACGTGGACATCATGCTGCATAATGCATTGATAGACTAGATGCCGTGGTCGGCTTGGAAACGAATGCATTGGTGGCCCGTGGTATGGGACACGGTGGCACTATGCAGTCGTACTACATGTAGGAGCATGCGGTATTAGGATTTTCACCATCCCGTGCTACGACCCTTCCCAACAGGGGTTAAGGTGTTGGGTTGCCATTTGGGGGGAAGCAGGGGTCGCGGTTGTCGGACACTGTGGCGGTTAGGCATTACGCCCGGTGAGTCATATAGGACAGTCGGCAACCCCGGTGGTATTTCAAGAGGGCCAATCGTACTGCTTTTAAATTGCTGGAGTCAGCACTGTCATTTAATTTATTTACATTTCTGTTGAGAGCCGGTGGACGGCATTGTCTTTATTTTTCGAGTACTCACGGTGGGCCTTCTCCAACAGCCCTATGGGCGTATCGCGGGAGGGAGTTCGCGGCTCGTACCCGGAGTATACGCGCACTGTGGTTGTAGTAGCATAAAACCAAAGACTTAGTAATGTTGATTAGGTGTATGTGATTTAAAATGAATTGCATGGCATGTAGTGCATATGATGTGTTGTGATGTGTGGACTGTTGTGTGTGGTCCACCTCTCTACTTACTGAGCTAGTGAGCTCATTCCACGTGTGCACCCCTTTTTAGATGATTTTGCAGGTCATTCATCTGAGGAGCATGGGGTGGGTCCCACAGTCGAGTTTCCTGGAGAGGACTGGTGGACCCCTGAGGAGTTTGAGCACGGCGTAGACTGCGCGTGTGAGAGCTGTGCTGCGGGACAGCAGTTTTGAGGTCGTGTTGAGCTCCACTACCGAGCCGAGCTGTGTACTCTGATGATTTTGATGATTTCCTGTATATACTTGATATTTGAACTTTATTCTTTTTGTGTATATATCATGCCTTCGGGCCCAAATGTATATAATTATGGTATTATCATTTGGGTATCAAGTATATGGGAATTATTTACAGGTAAAACTTAGTCTTCCGCTGATCTTATGAATTGATGTTAGTGTGTGTATGCTGTGGTGGAATACAGTATCTGATGATCCTGGCAGGTTTGGGTTAACCGGTGTTAACTCGGTCACTGGCCCGGTTCTATGTGAACAGGGTGTGACACAAACTCTGTCAAAATCCCACTTGTTGGCCAAGTTTTGGCCCTCAGGTGGGCGGTCACAGGTGGGTGCATCCACCCACCTGAGTGACCCACCTATGTGATTACTTAGTATTTTAGGAAGTATAAATATCATTTATGAGTTTCTTTATTTCCCATTTATGACACTCGGACGTTTGGTGAGAAGAGTAAAGAGGAGAGAGAAAAGAAGGGAAAGAAGAGGAAAGGAGAAGGAAGAGGAAGGAGAGATGGATTTCAGCGGTGCCGAGGCTTGATCTTCACATTCCGACGCCGGAAGAGTGATCTCCAACACAAGATCTACGTTTAGAGGTGAGCAAAGGCTGGGTTCCTTAAACTTTCACCATACCCAAATAAAACCCTTGATTTGGGTAGGGTTTCTTGAGACCTTATAAATCCCCCTTGAGATGATGAATCTAAGGTTTAATAGATGGTTTATGTGTTGATTTTGAAGGATTTGAAGAAGGGTTTCCACGGTTGCAAGAGCATTGGTGATTGAAAGTGATTTTGGGGTTTTGAAGGAGTTCTCGAGCAAAGAAGGTAAGATGGCTTTCCATTCCTTAAATCTAACCTAAATCTAGGTTAGAACATCTTATGAGACCTTGAATGTGTGAAGAATGGGTTTGGAAAAGCTCCATTTGAATCCCCAAAGGTTGGAAGAAGTTTGGGAAGAAATAGCATTTTCCCGCCAAGACCGGTGGGCCAAACCGGTGGGCCATTTGGCCCGCCTGGGGGCACCCACCTGAGAGGGCAGAACCCTCGGGGCCAACCAGTGGGCCCAACCGGCAGGCCGACCAGTGGGCCACCCTGCCTGTCGATCTTAGCAAGACCCTCGGGCCCAACCGGTGGGCCAGACCGGTGGGCCGACTTACCCGCCGGTCAAGACCGGTGGGTCTAATTGGTGGGTTAGACAGGTGGGCTGTCCGACCCACCCGAGAGGCTCCCAACGTGATTTTTACTTCCAATTGGACCCAAAACGGACGTGTGACCTTCTTTTAGGATTCTAAACATGATTTTGTCATTGGATCGTGTTAATTTTGATCCCAAAATGGTGAAATGCTAACCCCATTCACTTATGTTAGGTTCACCAAAGCATACGCTTCTCGCACCGGATCTCACCCGTACCGAGCGTGAGTCCTTGTACACTACAAGTAAGTGGGGAAAGGACGTTTGGCCTTGTTTCAAGGCATTGTTTGGCATTCATTTAATTGTATCTAGACTAGCCATGTCATCATGAAAATGCTATGTAGATTAGTCATCCTCACATTGTTATGCCATGGGTGTTGTGTTTATTTCCTAATTTCCAAGTGATGATATGCTTATGTGGTGAATCTTGACATCATTGTGCATGATGCATTAATAGACTAGATGCCATAGTTGGCTTGGAAACGAGTGCATTGGTGGCCCATGGTATAGGACGCGGTGGCACTATGCGGACGTACTATTATCATATAGGAGCATGCGGCTTAGGATTATCATCTTCCTGTGCTACAATCCTTCCCAACAGGGGTTAAGGTGTTGGGTTACCATTTGGGAGGAAGCAGTGGTCGCGGTTGTCGGGTCACTGTGACGGTTAGACATTACGCCCGACTGGTCATTAGGACAGTCGGCAACCCCGGTGGTATATTCAAGAGGGCCAATCGTACTGCTTTTAAATTACTAGAGTCAGCACCTTTAATTTCTGTCATTTATTTTATGTTGAGATTCGGTGGTCGGCATGTTTTACTTTTTCGAGTACTCACGGTGGGCCTTCTCCGACAGCCCTATGGGCGTATCGCGGGATGAAATTCGCGGCTCGTACCCGGAGTGTACGCGCACTGTGGTTGTCGTAGCACTAAACCAAAGACTTAGTAATGTTACTTAAGTGGATGTGATTAAAAATGTATTGTATAGCACATAGTGCATATGGCTGTGATTTGTTGTGTGGATTGCTATGTGGTCCATCTTTCCACTTACTGAGCTAATGAGCTCATCCCACGTGTGTACCTCTTTTAGATGATTTTGTAGGTCATCCATCTGAAGAGCACGGGTCGGGTCCCACAGTTGAGTTCCCTGAAGAGGATTGGTGGGCCCCAGAGGAGTTAGAGCACGGTACTGATTGCTCGTGCTAGAGTTGTGCTGCGGGACCGCAGTTTTGATGCCGAGCTGAGCTCTACCTCCTGATACCGAGCTTAGCCTGGTTTTAATACCGAGCTGAGCTCTACCTTCTGATACCGGGCTGTGCTCTACCTTTTGATACCGAGCTAAGCTGACTCTCTGATTTTTTTATGATTCCTTTTGTGTACTTGATATGTGAATTGTACTCTTATTGTGTAAATATCATGTCTTCGGGCCCACATGTACTTAACTATTGTATTACAATTCGGGTATCAAGCATTATGGGAATATTCACAGGTAAATCAAGTCTTCTGCTGAACTGATGAGTACTTTCTTAGTTGTGTGTATGCTGTGGTGGAATACTGTATCAGATGATCCTGACAGGTTTGGGTTAACCGGTGTTAACCCAAACCTGTCAGGATCATCTGATACAGTATTCCACCACAGCGGTCACTGGCCCAGTTCTGTGTGAACGGGGTGTGACATATACCTCCATAGTTTTGTCGATCATCCCCTTGAAGATTTTATTCACCAACCTTTGATAGGTGGCCCCTGTGTTTTTTAGCCCGAAGGGCATGACTTCATAGCAGTATAATCCCCCCTCGGTCACGAAGGATGTCTTTGGGACATCACCCTCAGACATCTTGATCTGATTGTACCCGAGTACGCATCCATAAAGCTCAGCGCCTCGTATCCTACTGTGGCATCAATGAAGAGGTCTATTTTCAACAGGGGGTATCCGTCCTTTGGACAGGCCTTGTTCAGATCGGTGAAGTCAATGCAGATCCTCCACTTTCCATTTGCCTTCGAGACCATCACCACATTGGATATCCACTCCAGGTATTGGATCTCGCGGATGAACTGGGCCTTCAGCAACTTCTCTACTTCTTCATCTATTTTCTACTGCCTTTTGGGGGTGAAGGTCCTCTTCTTCTGTTGCACTGGCTTCTTTGTCGGGTTGACACTCAGATGATGCTCTATTACACCTCGGTCTATTCTAGGCATGTCTTAGGCCGACCAGCCTAAGACGTCAGAGTTGTTTCAGAGGAATGAGATGAGTTTTTCTCGTTGTTGCCTTGGCATTGTAGCCCCGACCTGAAATTGGCAAGTGTTATCCCCCTCTTCGGCCTCAACTTGTATCAGATCCTCAGTCGATTCCCCCCTTTGATAACTGGTGTCATCGCACAGATCTTCTATCAGGAGCGCCTCGCCCACCTTTTCTCTTCCCCATAAGGTAGTGGCGTAGCACCTCGGGGATGCCTCCTGATCGCCTCGATATTCACCGACGCCGTTTTTGGTTAGGAATTTCATCTTGAGATGTGGTGTGGAGACAAAAGCCTTTAGCAGGTTCAAATCAACTCTCCCTAGTATGGTGTTGTATGTCAAAGTAATGCCTACTACCAGGAAGTTGATCATGACTATTACTTGGCGATCTCCAATGTCGGCTCTTACCGACAAGTCAATCGATCCCTCCACTTTTACTGGGACATCGGAGAATCCCTGCAATGGGTGTTTGACTTTCTTCAGCTTTCCCTCGTCCAGGCCCATCTTCTAGAAAACTTCAAGGAACAAGATATCAGCTGAACTGGCGTTATCCACCAAGATCCTCTTCACTCTGTAATCAACTATGGTCATGGTGATTACCAGGGCATCGTTGTGCGGAGTGTGCACCCCTTCCAGATCGTCGTCTAAGAAGGAAATAACTGTCCCCGTCCTCACCTTCTTATTCGACCATTCAGCCATATGTACGCTTCTTGCATAGGCTTTTGCTATCTTGGCCGAGACTGAACTTTCTCCAGCAGCTAGGCCTCCACAGATTATCCTTATAACCCTAGTTAGGCTTTTATTCTCGTCCCGAAGGCAATGGTCAGCTTCCTCAGGTGTTCGGTCCCTTTACCATTCCTGATTGCCTCTGCGGGCTGGCCCCCTTCTTTCATAGCGGCCTCTGGCATCTCTACGACTGTTGTCCCTACGGTCATTACGATCTTGGGCATCCTCCTTTTCGCTGTCCACGAATCGGCCTAGATATCCTCTTCGGATCATTCCTTCTATTTCCCCCTTGAGGTGCCAATAATCTTCGATGTCGTGGCCGTGGTCCCTATGGAAGTGGCAATATTTGTCCATATTGCGTCTCTCGGGGTGTCGTTCCATCTTCCCTGGCCACTTCATGGCTCTGGCATCCTGGGAGTCCTTTATCTACATCAGCACATCCGTTTGTTTTCGGTTCAAGGGTGCGTATTTCTCAAACTTCCTTGGTGGACTGGGTGCCCGACCATGCTCGGACTTTCATCTTTTGCTTTCTGCGAAAGGTTTGTCGTCGCCTCTTGAGATCCTTTTCCTTCCCATCTTCCCTTTAGCTTCTTCATCGGCTTGAAGGGTTTCTTCCATCTGGATGTACTTATCGCACCGAGCTCTCAACTTAGCCAGGTTCCTCGGTGTATGCTTCGCCAAAGACCTTTTCAGCTCCTTATCCTTGATGCCTCCCAGCAGGGCTGTGAACTCTTCTTTCGGGTCCAGACCTCTGATCGTGATCTTCTCTTGTTAGAAGCGCTTCATATAGTTTCGCAATGATTCTCCTTCATGTTGCTTGACGTTGGTCAAGTTCAACACGGTCTTCTGAAGGGGTTGGCTACTGGAGAACCCCTTCACAAAGAAGTAACTTAAATCACTGAAGCTATGGATCGACTTCGTCGGCAAACGGTTGTATCATAGCCTTGCCGCTCCTCTGAACGTCAATGGCAGGGCGCGACACATGATGTTTTTCGAGACTCGATGGAACTGCATAGCAACCTTGAAGCCTTCCAGATGAATCGACGGGGTCTCCAGACCCGTCGTAGGTGTCATACTTTGGCAAGCGAAAGCTGACCCGGAGCGGGTCCCTCATGACCTCATCAGCTAGAGCCATGTCATTAGTGAGGTCTGGCTCGCGAGCTCCCATCTAGTTTTTTGTCACCTTCTTGATCTCATCTTTCAGGTCCAGGATCATTTGCTTCAACCCCGAGTCCTCGTGTCTCTGTTCGTCTCCTTGGCTTGGTTCCCCATGTCTAGCCCCGGTGGCACGCTGCTTCCTTCCCCTGGGTGCGGGACTTTCCCTCATTGCTCAATTTCGAGGATTATGACTAGGGGTGTCAACGGTCCGGGTTGGTGCGGTTTCGGTCCGGTTCCACCGGTTTCGGTGTGACTTTGGAACTAACCGAAACCGCCCCATTAAGGAATTATCGGTTTCGGTCCGGTGTCGGCTTCGGTGCGGTTTGGGTTCGGGTTGTACCGGTTTGGATTTATCAGGTTCATTTCGGTTTGGATCGGTTTTTTAAACCGGTATGGACCATTAGCTTGGGCACTTGGGCTTGGGCGCTTGGGCACTTGGGCTTGGGCTTGGGCTTGGGCTTGGGCACTTGGGTTTTGACAGGTTGAACTTGAATAGTTGATAAATGTTGGGCTTGGGCACTTGGGCTACTGTTGGTCCAGTTGGACACTTGGGGCCTTGGGCTTCTCCCACTTGAGAGTTGGCCCAGTTAGATTAATGAGTTTTAACTTTTAAGTCCGGTTTTATATCGGGCCGGTTTGGATCGGTTCTGGTTTCGGTGCACATTTCCGGTGTTTCCGGTGGCCCAATGGTCTAACCCGAACCGAACCGAGACCGGATTCAATTTTAAATACAAACCAAAACCGGCCCGATAAGCCACCGGTTCGGTTTGGATCGGGCTTAATCGGTTCGGTTCGGTCCGGTTTAACCGGTCCGATTTAGATATTGACACCCCTAATTATGACCGGACCTTATCGATCCTGTATTGCTCCGGTCCTCATCTCGAGCTCGCTCGGGCCAGATATGGGGACCTCGTGGTGCTCCGCCAGTCTTCTGAGAGACAGCTTTAGAGACCTCCTTCATTTCCTCGGCCATTCGGTCATATTTCTCCTGGAGGGCTTCGAACTACTCCCTTGTCACATATTCTTGCGCTCCAGGAGGGGGTGGAGGATTACTATCTCCACGCACTAAATATCCGACATTACGTTGGTCCCTCGCGGAACCTTCCCGATCATCATTTCTCCTTTCTTCTCCGATTTCCGTCGAGGGAGGGAGCCCTCCTGAAGGTTCCTCCTCCCCCATGTTTATATTCGACCCTGCTCTAGTCTTCTTACGATTGTAGGTTCTCCCCACCATTACTGTCATTCCCACAGACGGCGCCAATATGTTGCTGCCAAAAATCCGTATGGGCTGATCCTGCACAAACACAGAAGGCAGAGGCCTGGAGATTTATCCGGGGTTGGTCCTCCGAAGCCCAAATTAGAGATCGACCACATAGATTTTCACAAGGGTAATGGTGTGGGTCTTTTTTTGCTTACCTTTTTTCCTCCGCTCGGGCTCTCTCTTATAGTCCTTAGGATTTAGGGTTTCTCTTTTCATTGGAAGAGGCCTCCACGGGTCCGTCTCCTTTCCTTTTCGAGTCCTGCCCGGATACGTCTTATCCCCTTCGTGGGGAATATTCTCTTCACACGGTTGACGCGGTCAAAATCCTTGCAACCTCTATCAAGTAAGCAGCACATGTCCTTTCCTTAGATACCACGTGTTCTTACCCTACTGGGCAATTAATTTGGCCGTATCACCACCACTGCTGAAATTTCGATTGTTTAGTCCCATTCATAATCAAATTAACAACTGCACATGAGTCGCTCTAAATCCATAGTCTCTTGGAATCTTTTTATTTAGCATACTCTAATCCTAAAAAGAAGGACGAGAACTCAGCAAAGTAGTTTATTTAGATTCTGAGGAATTTTGAAAAAGAACAAATCAAATTACCAATTGACTTTATGAAAGTACCTGCTGCACTTGTAAAACCCAGATTGCCGAAAGAGCACCAATCAATATGAGATGCCAAAAAAAAAAAAAAAAAAATTAAAATCAAAACGAATAAGAATTCCCTATCATATTTGATCTTCTAATAAGAATTTATACGGTATGAACCATTAAGGCTATGTTTTGTAGCCAAGAGAAAAAAAGAAAAGAAATGAACTTAAAAAGAATTTAGAAAAGAGAAGAAAAGAAATGAAATGAAATGATAAGAAAAAAAAAATGTATATTTGGCTACATAAAAGAAAAAAAAAAGCTTTGTATATTCTTATAAAAATTTTGCATATTCTTATATTTCTTGTATTTTTGGTAAGATTTTTTTATTTTTGACAGTAAATGAAAACTTCACCAATCTTAAGGTGAATTTTGAAATTCAAAAAATAATCCCAAGAGCAAAGAGAATTTTTAAACAATAAATAAAGAAATAAAATCTTTACTGACAAAGCTATAATGTCATTGACTTAATGGAAAGAAACCAAGACTTCCTAACAACCCTTTATATAGGAATACAAATAGTTACAATACCCCTCACCCACATACTACATATGGAAAATAACAACAAACCCTAAGCCATCAGTGTCACTCATCCTCCAAACTCCAAAAACGAAAGTTTCAAAGCTTGAAATGTGGCAAAGGAGAGGTGCCATCAAGTCCCTTGGATGAGAAGTGTGTGATATAATCTTTAACAGTGGTTTCCCTGTAGATGGGTGGTTTATCAATTGACAACAACTCCTTGATTGGCCCAAAAACCCTTGTGGATGGTTGGACACCTGTGGTAAAGAAACACCCAGCTGAAACCCTTGTGACTCCTTTGTGAGCTATTACTCGATGTTCAATACTCTTAAACCTGTCATTAGATACAAGCTGCCCAAAAAACCAAAATTAAGAATCAATTAATCTTACAATCAGATCAAAAATGAGGGAAGAAGCAGACAATTCTTACTTGCAGAAGATCACCAATGTTAATGATTAAAGCTCCAGGAATTGGGGAAACGTCAACCCATTGGTTCTGAAGAAGAACTTGAAGGCCACCAACATTGTCTTGCAGAAGGATCGTGAAGAAGTCAATGTCTGCATGCTTGCTAGTGCCAATGGTCAGTTCTGGTTCAGGGCAGGCTGGATAGTAATTACAGACAAGAGAAGAACCCTCAGCACAACCCATGTCTACCAAGTGTTTGGGATTTAGCCCCAAAGCCTCTGATAACAACTCAAACAAAGTAATCCCCAAGCTCCGTGCTTGCTTCGAGTATTCAAACATTATATCTCTACAAACCAATCAATCAATCAATCACCATAAGTTACTGATTAACATGCTTGAAATTATAGACTTTGATGATTTATGGTTACCTGCAAACCAGAGGAAGTTCTTGCGGATCGAGAGGCTGAGGGGCCATTGGGAAAAAGAAGGTGTCTCTCCAATCAGCAGCGGGAGACTTGAACAGATGCAAATTGGAGATATAGACGACCTTCTTGCCGATGATCTCGCGAGTATAGAACTGTTTCTTGACCTCCGTGTCTTGCTCGTTAAATCTTCGAACACCTTCTAGCATCTCTTCCAATAGTTTTACAGGGATACCATGATTCACTACCTGGAAGAAACCATATGTTTCCGATGCTCGCCGGATCTGGTCAACGATTTCCTTGCTTCGAGTCAGAGACTCAGTTGGGTTTCCATTAAATTTGAAATCGAAGGTGCCCTCCTCCAGGTTTAAGTCTATGACTGGAATTGTCATTTGGGTCTGATGGTGGCTCTGAATGGAACCCAGATGATAGGGTAGATCATGGAGAATTTCGGGTGGGTGGATAAAGATACGAGGGACCTTATCCAGGCCGGCATCGATGAGACCCTTCACACCTGCTTTAGTTTCATCGAATTCCCTTTGCTGTTTTACTCGGTCATAAATAGGAGTAAGAAAGGTACCACCTGAAACTTCGTCGGCGACGGAGACGGCAGCCATTTAGATTCAGAAAGGCAGGTAGAACAGAGAATTTCTTCGACTCTGTGACCTGAGGTTAGTGGCTAACATGCATATTTATCAGTGGCTTACCATTGTTGGAACCTGGAGGGAAGCTACCACCACAAAGTCAGATCTTTTTCCCAAGAAATTAAAAACGTGCTCGAATTCCCCTTTTTTGTTAGACTCGGAAATGACTAGGCTGCTTCCCTTTTTATTTTTTGTTGAACAGGGGTTAGGCAGTTAGGTTGAATAAAAAAAAATATAATTTTTTTAAGGAAAAATTACTTCACTCCTCTACCCTTAGTTTATATTTATTAAAATTTTATTATGTTCCATTCGCTTCATCATCACTCTCACTTTCTTATCTTTATTATTTTTTATAATATTTTCTCTTTCCTTTTCCTTTGAACAAAATAAAAGGCATTGGATCATAGTTAATAAATATGTGTATTTCTATCGTATCCAAATATTTAATTGTCAAATCTGTATTTTTACGTATAAAACGTCAACTATAATAAAATACATATTTTTTAAGGGATGCTGAATTAAACATATATTTTTTTCATATTTTCCCGTATCATTTGTTTTAATAGTCTTTCTTATTTACAAAAAATAAAAAACCCCACACCCTTCCCAATTGAAATTTCAAACCTAGAGAAAAATGTAGGAATACTCCTTGTATGCTTCCTTAACCTAATATTCATTTCAACCAATCATGAAGAGGGTCTTTTAAATTTTTTTTTTGGTTTAAAATCCTAATTACATATATGTTTCATGGTATTTATATATATATATATATATATTCATATTTTTACTTATAGAACGGCGATATTAAACACGTATCGTATTATTGTTGCATGTGTTTTACTACGTTAGATTTTTTTAAAGTATTATTGTCAATATAACCTGTTCAACTGCCGTATATATCTGTTCTCATATCATTGTCATTCCCAAACTTAATAACTATGCATTAGAGTGACGTTCGAGTTGGGAGAAAGAAAAAAAAAATCCAAAATCATGTTTCGTTCAGTCAAAAACCGAACTAGACCCATTTCTATTTCAATCTCCAATCTAATTCAGTCTAATTCTAACTTCTAAGAATTAGCTAAGAGCAAAATATCGAAGGGATGCTCTATCCACCGGATGCTTTCAGCCTTTACTGAATAGACTTCAAAGATAGATCAATAACCACCCTCGTCCCTTGGTGATCATTCCCTTTGCTTGAAAATTTTAAGAAGATAGAGAACACAGGGAGAGCAATGATAAGGGGAATAAAATAGCAGAGCAAGGGAAGGTGAAGGAATTGGAAGGATAGGAGTTATCTTTTTTCCTTTCCCTTCTCTTATTTCATTCATCACCGATGCTCACCCTTTTAAATCTAATTTAACACTGATCTGAATGCCACAAACTCAGTGTTGCCATTAACAGAAAGGAAAGAAGTAGAAGATGAAAGGCGGAGGAAGAGTGAGAAAATGTTAAGAAAATTAATTAAAAAATAACAATAATACGAAAGATAAGTAAGGAGATATAACGAATGGGATGAAAAAGGGATAATCCATGCATGTGAAAAAGATGTAAAAATTAAAAAACAGAGGAATATCCCCAAAAAAAATTAAAAATGGGAGAATATTAGCAATTATAGGCTAGGTGTAGAGGAGCGATAATAATTATCCATTTTTTCAATATTATATGAGGATCTATTTTAATCACAAGGACCAATATTTTTTTTTTCCTAGTGCAAAGTCAAATAATATCCCTATTTAACAATTGGCAGAGATGACAGGATCTAAATTAATCACGTGCCAAATCAATCTTTGTTTTTTGTATTTGGACATATCTCATGTGTCTTGTTGCAATTGTGACCCTCTCACGTCATTGAGAGGGCCCACACCCACAAGCACAAAGCTTAGGCGGTGAAATGAGAAGAAAATCTTCCACCGCCTCATAGAAAAGTCAAACTTCGATCTCTTCCCAAAAAATAAAAAACGTGCTCAAATTTTGTATTGGCAAGGAATGACAAAATAAGATTAAAAACGTGCTCAAATTTTGCATTGGCAAGGAATGACAAAATAAGATTAGGGTGTAAGGATCAACCAAAAAATTATGATTTCTTAAATGTCATATGACAATCTATTCTACCATATGGTCAAATGATATGTCTATTTTAATTGTTGGTAGAGATGACAGGGTCTAGATTAGTCACATATCAAATTTATCTCATTTTTTATATCTTATTAGGATCATGATCCTTTGAAGTAATTGAGGGGTTCCACATCTACATGCCCCATAGCCTTGGCATGAAAGCATTTGGTGGTGTGAAGGAAATCTTCCATTACCTCAAAATAAAGTCAAACTTTGATTACCCCTTCCCCCAAAAAAAAAATTAAATAGAAGGAAAAAAAAGGTACTTAAATTTTCCATTGTTGGATAAATGAGCAAAAAATTTCTTCCTGTAAGTGTTGAGCTAGTAATAAGCATCCAACGGCTGAGGCCATTGGGGTCAATCAAAATATTATGATTTTTTAAATGTCACAACATGAAATGATATATGTCTATTCTAACTATTGAAAGAGATGACAAGGTCTAGATTAAGCATGTGTCAAATTCAATCAAATATCTTTTTCTATATTTGCACACATCCATGTATATCTATATATTTGTACTAATACTTTAGACATTGTTGTATATTCTCCCAACTCTGAGCTAAAAAAGACAATTTAAACTGGAAAAAAAAAAAAAAAAAAAAGTGAAAATAGATGACTTAGATTGTTATTTTCATAAACATCATACCAATAAGGGCACGAGAATGGTTTCATCATAGGCCCCAGATGGTTAGAAAACGGGGATAATTGTGTGAAAAAGCATGGGAAATCAATAGTGTAGGGATCTTCTCTTTTTTTTTTAAATGCGAGATCAATATCAATTTTGTTTTGGGCTACAAATCAATATCTATTAGGTCTGCTTTTTGTGCATGATCATCATGCATGTACACAACACTTTGACCCTTCGTGCAGTAGAGGGAATAAACAGTATTGCACACACTCCCTCTTTCTTCCAATCTGACGATTGAAGCAATGTGCACATATGTGCATGGTTGTGCATAAAACCTTATCGTCATATGAACTTAATAATCTATCATGAACAAGCACCACCACTTCATGCCCCAAAGAGTGTTTCCCTAAAAGCCCACAAATTTCAATCACTGTGGCGGCACAAGCTATCAAGATAGGTTAATTATTGGATTAGCCCTTTGTCAAATTTTAGACTCAAATTCAGTTAAATACAATTTTTTTACAATAAAATTCTGTCAAAAACACCCTCATGAATATCTCTAACTCCATGTAGCGTATTTATTTTCTAGCCATCCATTCATTATCATACCCTCCTCATTATTTTGCTACTTTATCAATTCTATTTAGGTTAAAAATTGACATGTGACTAAGGACCTTGGGGTTTACTAGTTAGCAATATTTAGGTCCCATCAACATGCCACATGTCAAATATTTTGAATCATAACGAGGACATTCCCTTGGGATGTTGTCAGATATCTTAAATTTGAAAACTAAGTGTTTGGGACTAGAGAAAAGGAAAAAAAAGAAAAAATTGGCAATCCTTGACATCGAGAAGGATCAAAACTCAAAAAGGGTTTACATTGATTTAAAAACAGAATTTGTTCAATCACAAAAGAAAAGAAATATCAACAATTTGAAAAAAAGGGAAGAACTCATTTGTGCAGCTCAGGTTTAATAAGTTTATCAAAGTTTTTATAGGTAAAGTTGTGTCAGATTATTGAGAGAACAAACCTCACTGTCGCCTTCTTGATAAGAAAACTTTCAATCTATCACCTGTATGAAATATTCCTAATACTTGAAACAAAGAATGTTAGAAAAATTGATTGGTTGAGTCGTGTCACTTGACATTGTCCTTAAGACCGTAGATGTCCCCTATGGTGCAATCGGAAATATTACAAATCGGCCTCCAAGATAAAACAGCCCGATGGCTCCCCCAGTAATCGTGCACTCGACTACTGGACCCCTTCGAATGCTATAGGATTGTGCTCAAACTAGAAAACAAAACACCAAAAAAGGGGCATGTGAAATCTAATGAAACTCAAGAAAATCAAAGCTTGACAACACACTTGAATGCTTCAAATGACTTGTTTGTGTTTAACAAATGCTAAAGCTCCCCCTATTTATAAGACAATTTGGATGAAGAGTAAAAGAAAGGAATTAAAGAACTTTAAAATCAAAGTGAATAAATTGATACTTAAAGATATGAGATTAAAGATCTCTAAAAAACTAAAGAATTGTTTCCTCAAGAAACTTCTGTGTAGAGACATAAAGTGTCTCAAAAACTTTAAAGAGAAATTGCCTTAAGGAGCTTCAAAGGATAAATTACGTACTAGCAATTATAGTATTTAATAACCATTTTATGGAGAGACTTAAAGAATCTCCAAAACTGAAAGAAATACATAATCCCTCTAACTTCAACAATAGGCTACATAAACATACTAGCCAATTAAGAAGCAATTAAGGGGAGATGTAAATAAACTTAAAGAAAAACTAAAGGGGCAAGTGTTTTGAATCTTAATTTGTTTTTTAAAACTTGCATTAAAAATCAACAGTTTTCATCTTTCATTTTTCCACTTGGAATGAAGATCAGTTGCATACATAAAATTCATAGTTTAATTTAATCGAACAATCTCCCATGTATTGGTGTATGCATTCCCTATATATTCATATATACCTATGGTACTCTGACCACTACTATGCATACTCCCAGAGTCCTAATTTTTCAAACACCTCTGTTTATAGCCACTTGGCCAACTCTATTTTCTTTGAGATTATAGATTTGATTTAGGGGACCTCTGGGAATACCTATAACCAAAATTTATGCCCTTATTTAAGCCATTTTGAATGTTTTATCTTCTAGCTCAATTTCAGAAGTTATTTATTTTCAAGGAAAAATGATGGCATGCACCTTCTCATAGTGTCTCTCTCTCTTGTTTGACATGTGTGCAGACAAACCATTTTGTCGCCTTGGGGATGCGTAAAAACATGATGATAAAAAATTTTAGAATGGTTTGTGGGGCCTAATTTTAAGTGGAGAGTCTTCTAATCTTGAATCTAACAATCTATAAAATGATTAAATTGACCCTTGTAAGGTTTGATCGGCTAAACAACCTTGGGATTAACCCAAACTGTGCAATTATGTGTTTTTTATTATTAAAACCCTCAATACTAATACAAGATGAAAATGAGCGTGTTTTATTCATTATTTTATATGGGAGGAGGTTAAGTATACCACTGGCTTTTCTGAAATTACTGGCTCAACCAATGGGTGGGTTGGAATAGAAGGGGCATATAGGACTTTTACAATGAAAGAGGAAAGGAGATAGACACAAATGTTATTTCCATTTTATATAAATTACTTTGAAAAGGCTCAACTCCCAAAAACACATTTCAGAAATTTTTGCCAACCAAACTAGTGTCAGATAAGATATGTACCCAATGGAACCGGCTCCTCTCCAATGACTTGGGCGTCCAATCATCTACCTTCCACCTATCCAATGGCTGGAGTGACTTGGACATGCATCCTAACACCTAGAGATACGTGTCCAAATCGTTCCAGCCATTGGCAAGGACATCTGATTCATAATTTTTTGACATATAGTTCGAAAAATATAAATTTCCAAATTTATAGGTTTCATTTTAAAAAAAATTGAAAAATCAATTGAACCACAAGCTAACCTGGATGAACCATGGGAGCTGGACCCAAGGACCAGCCCTTGAACCACCTTAGGAGGAGCCTAGGCCACTCAATGTAGATCTTCCAAATTGGTCGCTCAAGCCACTCCAAGGGGAGCCCAAGCCACCATACCAATAACCCATTCAAAGGCTGGGAGGATTTGGAGACGCATCAATGTGTTGAAAGGTATTGAGATGCATGTCCCAACCCTTCTAGCCCTTGGAGGGTTCCCCCCCCCGGTTTAGATCAACATTCCCTAAGGGGAGTTACCATCCTTGGGATGGGCCAATCGTCCCTTGATCCCGGAACTGAAAAATTCCTAGGGTTATAGTGAATTACTATCAAAATCCTACCATTCTTAGTGAAGGGAGTCCTTAATACTATGAATAGGGTACTACCCTACATTCTAAAACACTGAGAGAGAACCTAAGAAAATCCAAAGCAAGCAACACAAGAGAGTGAAGAGGGAGACCAGAGAGTAGCATGATGGGAGAAGTCCCTGTACACTTAACTACTCTCCTTCTTCTAGTCCTACTTCAAGTGTTCACAGCCTGATTTCTGGGCATCCCCCGATCCCAAGGGCGGTTGTCTACGAAGGTATCAAATCCTCTTCCTCCCTTTCAATTTCAGCAACTTTATTTGTGCTTTGGTTAGGGGTTGTAATGTAATTTTATAGGCATTATGCCGCAATTCAGGAGTAGTGGAATCATGTTTCTTTCGTTTTAATTGCATTTCTATGCACTCTCAAAGTGATACATGTTCAGTTGAAATTGGCAATCATCACTTTTTATCAAATACATTAGTTAGTAGCTCAATTCTAAGGTCCGCAGATTAAACTTGAGTTGAATGTGATATTATGAGAAATTTAGCCCTTCAAGTTAGGTTCATGTTGGCAAAAGGATCAAATTGTTCAAAATGAAGTTACATTCACATTGACAAAAGGATCAGATTGTTCAGAATGAGAGAAAGAGAGATATGACCAGTTAAGTAGTCATTGTGTTCAATAACTATAATGTCTCAAAAAAAAAAAAAGGTAATTGGAACATGTTTAGTAAACAAAATAGGAAAACTACATGATTACCCACTTTTGGGTTTTCATTTACCAAATTAACCACTCTAGGTTTGCTTTACAAAATTATCCACCAGTTTGGGTTTACAAAATTACCCAAAACATTATCCCACCCTCACACTCTTTTTTTTTTTTTTACATTTTTACCCCTGCTCCACCTTTCCTTCCTTCTTCCCCACTCCGCCCTGCAACGCCCCCTGCTTCCCTTTCCTCATTTTCCTCTTCCTTCTCTCTCCCCTTCACAACCTGTGCAACTTTCCCTTCCCTATACACCCTCATCATGTCCTTCGCTGCCATTGACAGTGCCGCTTCTATTTGTCTCTGCCACGCCAACTCTTCTCTGGCGCCCAAAACTGTCATTGTCGAAGTACATCTTCTTATAGCTTTACCATTAGAAAGAGATTTTCTTAACGTCCTGCAAACAAGAAAAATCTTAAGAACCAATCTACCCAAATACCTGCATTGATGGAGATGGTTACATCTTCTTATTTGTTTTTTATTGCTTGCAGCTTCTCATATAATAGAGTTTGCATTGAAGCAGAACAGAACGGGCAAGATTTGATTCCTTGCTATATAGTGTTTGTTTTGTCCCTTACCCGCCATCTCTTCCCTCTTGGCAGAATCGTCTCCTCTTTCCCCTCCTCGGGTTCTTGAGATGGTCTTCTTCCCTGTTTCTGTTTTTAATTATGATTCATTGTTGCAAATCCAGAAAAATTAGGCTAAGGAAAATCGATTTCTACCAATTCTGGATCCGAATTGGATTCCTGGTTCTTAAACCCTGGTATGAGCTGCTTTTGAGGCATGTTGTATCATTTGATACTAACACTAGGTTCACTAAGGCTATGTTTGGTAGCCAAGAGAAAAAAAGAAAAGGAAAAAGAATCTAGAAAAGAAAATAAAATAAAATAAAATAAAATAAAAGAGAAGAAAAAAAGAAGAAATGTTGAGAAAATAAAAAGAGTATATATGTTTGGTTACCAAGAGAAGAAAATAAAAGAAAAGTAAAAAATTCAAAAAAAATTGAATTTTAAGAGAGATAGACACATAGGAAATCGTTATGTAATCATTCATTTTTTGTCTTATTATGATTTCATATTTTCTCCTGTGTTTCTTGTGTTTTTGGCAAGAAAATTTTGTGGGGAGCAAAAGAAAATTTCACAATTCCCAAGGGGAATTTTGAATTTAAAAAGGGAAATCTTCTCATGAGTGAAGACATACCAAGTGCAAAGAAAAATTCTTAACTCAAGGAAAAAAGTACAAAAATTGTACTTTTTTTTCTTTTCTTTTCTTCTCTTGGCTACCAAACAGAGCCTAAACGTTACATCGATCATTAAGTCGTATCTTGGTCGTGAGGATTGTGACAGATGCTGGTCGTGACATGGGTGGGATGAGGCGCAGTTTTCAGTGTGTGCCGATCCACTGAATCCTTTGCCTATTGGCAGTGCCTTTTCGATTTCCACCCCGTGAACATTTCATTCCTATCATGTAAGTTGTAGGGACAGTATGACCCTTATGCTTAGACAAACTTGAGGCTAAAATGATTGTCCCACCCCTCATAAAAGGTAGAATTCCTACCTCTGTTGATGTTTTTATTAGAACTTTTATTGGCCCATGTGCTGGTGTAGAAGCCATGCTGTATTTTAGGAACGTCTCCCATTTTGAAAATATGAAATCCACTTATAGAGTTGTAGTGATACCTTTTTAAGACCACTAAGGCTGTGTTTGGTAGCCAAGAGAATAAAAAGAAAAGACAAGAAAAAAAAATACACTTAATTTCTCCACTTGGTATTCAGCTTTTGAAGTTCAAAATTCCTTTTGACTGTGTTTGGTATCTAAGAGAAGAAAATAAAAGCCACGAGAAAATATGAAAACATAATAAGACAAAAAATGAATAATTATACAATGATATCTATGTGTCTATCTCTTTCTTAAAATTCAAATTTTTTTGAATTTTTTTATTTTCTTTTCTTTTCTTCTCTTGGTTACCAAACATACATATTCATTTTATTTTCTCATCATTTCATTTCTTTTCTTCTCTTTTCTTTTATTTTCTAGATTCTTTTTTCTTTTCTCTCTTCTCTTGGCTACCAAACATAGCCTAATTGATGGTGATATATAATTTTTCTTTCCACGCTAACAGCATTGGAAACCTTTTTCCGTATACGTATATTCCAATCACATGGAGGGCAAGAGGGTATTTTCTGAAGAGGGAGGAGAGTGGGGTGAGGATGACAGCGTGCCCAACCTTTGGCCAGGCTTGTACCCATACTACGGCTGAACACTGTTGCTGAGGATAACTGCAGAAATAAAGAAGATAAGCTTTCTCTCTCTCTCTCTCTCTCTCTCTCTCTCTCTCTCTTGCGTTCCATCATTCCATGATTCTTTGCATAGTTTCACAGTCCAGCACTTCCACAACCATGCTCTCTCTGAATACCAACAAGCCACTCTCCCTCTTCCACTCACAACTCCAGTCTGGTTCTCCATTCCTTTACCAGAACCAACAACAGCCACCACCTCGCCTGCTTCACTTACGCAACCTTAAACCCACCTCCACCTCCACCTCCACCTCCACCACGCTCTCTGTTGCAGCAGCTGCTGCAGGCACTGGCAGCGCCGCCTCATCAAAATCACCATCTTCCCCATCTACCAACCAACTCTACCAACCCTTCCGCCCACCTCCCCCCTCTATTCCTTCCCAATTCCGCTCTCTTGGAACCGATGGCCGTCTCGAAGTCCTCCAGAACCGTCTGGGACTCTGGTTCGAGTACGCCCTTCTAATCCCCTCCCTTTATAAGGAAGGCTTCACTCCTTCCTCTCTCGAAGAAGCCACTGGCATCTCAGGGGTCGAACAGAACAGCATCGTCGTCGCTGCCCAAGTACGTGACTCCCTTGTTCAATCCAACTTCGACCCTGAAATTATCTCCTTCTTCGACAACGGTGGCGCCGAGCTCCTCTACGAGATCCGCCTCCTCAGCGCTGCTCAGCGCGCCTTCGCCGCTGCTTACATCGTCCAGAATCGCCTAGACGCACGCGGAGCCCAAGAGCTTGCTCGAGCTATGAAGGATTTCCCTCGCCGACGCGGCGAACAAGGGTGGGAGAGCTTCACCTACGCCTCCCCGGCGGATTGCCTCTCTTTCATGTATTTTAGGCAAAGCAGGGAGCACCGGGAACTGTCGGAGCAGCGGAAGTCGACGCTTGAACGAGCATTGGAGGTGGCTGAGACGGAGAATGCGAAACGGAGGATTTTGGATGAATTGGAATTGAAATCTGATGGGGGAGAAGAAAGAGAAGGGGAACTTGCGGTTACGACTAGGGTTCCCGTAGTGAGATTGAAAATTGGAGAGGTTGCAGAGGCCACTTCGGTGGTGGTATTACCCGTCTGTGAAGCAGGTGAAGGAGAGAGAGGGGTATTGGAAGCTCCTGAGGAGTGTAGAAGCGAAGGTGAGTTTGGGGTAGTGGTGGCCGAGAAAGGGTGGAAGAGGTGGGTTGTTCTGCCGGGGTGGGAGCCCGTGGTGAGACTAGGGAAAGGAGGGGTGGTGGTGGCGTTTGCAGACGCGAGGGTTTTGCCGTGGAAGGCGAATCGATGGTACAAGGAGGAATCAATTCTAGTGTTAGCTAATAGAGAGAAGAAAGATGTGGGAGCTGAAGATGGGTTTTATCTTGTTTCATCTGTAGCAGCAGATGATCATGGTGCTCTAAAGGTGGAAAGAGGATCAGAACTGAAGGAATTAGGAGTGAAGCAGTGTTTGGGAAGTGTAGTTTTGGTTGTTAGGCCTCCTAAGGAAGAAAATGATGATCAGTTGCAGGATGATGATTGGGAGTGAAAGTGACCAATAGCCCAATACATAGAAGGGTCTTTCTTTTCCCCTTCTCCTTGTTTACAAATGGAATAAGTTGAAATTTAGTACCTTTGTTCAATACATGTCACATTGCAGTGCCACACTTTTGAAGGGGATGATTAGATAGAGTTGATTGGGAATCCATGTTTTGATCTCACTGTGAATGTAAGCTAGATTGGATTGAATTATTTGCCCTTTTTGTTTCTAATGTTTGTAACTTCTTGTGATTACTTTGATATTAAATATGATGAAATTATTTTGCAAATTTATCTTGTTTTTATCTTAGGCATAACTGTTTCATGGTTGTAATTTTTGTGCAGAGCAGCTCTAATTTTACATTGTTTCAGGCAAATGAGTTGTACAGTATATTGGTGTGTATTCCTCTACTGATTGAATGAACTACCAGTAACCAGTTTTTCAGTCGCAGCATGCTCCTCATACCACAGCTGTTCTTGTATAACCTTGAACATTAACTATGAAAGAGTTAAAGATTGATAGAGATACTTAAAAGGAAGTGTGTTGCTGCACCTTAATGAAGATCCTCCATTTCATCAAGATGGTTGCTCTATGACTGCTATTGCCATGCGAAATTTCTCTTACTCATTTAGTAGCTGGTTCACAAATTGCAGTTAAGGGCCGGTTGTGATGTTAAACCCTGCCTCTTTTGCAGAGTTAGATCCTGCCTCCATTGTTAAAGGCATAATTTGTTCCCAATTCCAAACTTCAGGGTCATAGACTTCTTTTGGTAGTCCAAGAACGCCAGTAATGCAGCTGCTTTCGGGCATTTGGCATCGCTATATGGCCAACCCCAAGGTAGCAGCACCTTAATTGTTCCAAATTCTGCACTACCTTTAAGTGTTCATGGTAACTTGCATGTTTATCTTTTGGTTACATACTTTGTTCAAATTGAAACTCTATTTTTAATCAGGACAAGAAAGAAGAAAAGAAAGACAAAAAGAAATACATGTTTATCTTTGAATTGTTCTCTCTAGCACCTATTTGAGGTTGAACTAATGCATAAGTTTCATTAGGATTTCCTTGCTCTTTGTTTCCTCGAAGTCCTGAGTTCATTTTCTTCAGAAAGATTAGTCCATGTCAAGCATTTTCTCTGTAATCTTTAACTAGTTTTTATATATGAAGGTTATGGTATTGTACGAATGAATCTTTTCTGCAGAAAGTTTGTTTGATGGATATGATAATTAAAGTAGAAGGATGATACAATGAAAAGGTATCCCAGCTCATTTTTATTGTTGGCAGCTTTGGTACTACTTTTCCAGCCCTTGTCTGCTCCCACATAACTATCCTTGTCTGAGTATATTTTGTTGCAGCTAGCAAAGCCTACCTACTAAATGTTGAGAACTGTTTACCACCCAGCTTTAATCCTTATGTATCACATCATTTTGGTCATTGTAGAACTACGGATTCTAATTCCGTCTCTTGCTAAGCAGAATTGCTTTTATATTTTTCTGTCTTTGTCATTCATCTCCTCTCTCAAGGCTGAGAATTGTAGTTACTTGACTAGTCATAGATGGAGAGAGTTGTTCTTAACTCATTAGGTGCAAATTACTGGTGGGATTATCTGAACTAAAAGCAGAATACACTATTTCATTGTTTCTGTAGCTTACCAAGGATCCTCATCTATTTGCTGTTTACCAAAAAATGTGATTGAAAGAACAAGCATTTGATAATGGAGCAAGACAGTGTTGTATGGCGAAGAAGCTGTCTTCGGAGTGGTGCTTTGTTGATTTATTGGCAATAAGAATTCCTAATGTTGATTCCAAACAAGCTATGTATAAGACAGTCGTGTTGATTTCTAATCTCCAATCTATCCATGGAACAAGGAGAAGAAGATCCAGTCCTTTGGAATTGCAGTGTGCAACATCTTGCTAGAGGATAGTGTAGGACCCTCTGCATAACCCATACTCTCGTCGTGTCAATGCGAGTGGTACTCTTTATTCACCTCGGTGTCGAGTGCCCTGCTAATTAAAGCTGTGTATCCCTTGAAGCATCTCCTCCAGAACAGAAGAGGGAAACATAGCCCGCCTGCCGTTTCTGTTTCATCCCTGACATTCCTACGACCTCTTCAAGCCAAGCTGCATCTTCATAAATGCCTTGGAGATCTATGAACGGAATCTCGAAGCGGGTCTGGTTGGAACCCAGGACTTGCCATGTAGCTCTTCCAAGGGTTGCCTACAAGGCCTTTAACACTAGTTTTTGAATCCTCAAGTTCCTCCAATTCTCTTCTTTGGTCATAATCCGATGAGGTGGTTCCGTGCAACTTCACCCGTGCCAGAGACCACCATTTTCACACCTTTGGTGTAGGGCTGTGAGCTAGGATATCAGCAGAACTTGCATCAACTGTATCAAATTCCCTAACTTTGTTTCTATAACCATGCCCTGTATGCAATGACTGATGAGAAGCAACACCAACCATACCCCCACCCTCCCCAGAAAAAAAAAAAAAAAGGGATTTACTTGTTGGAGAGCTGTGTCACGTTTTAAGTTCCCCGTATCAGGTACCAATCCGATACTAATCCTAGGACGGCATGTATCAGTGGATCGAGCAGTCGCAAAGCAGCACAAATACTTAGAAGACAACAGCATAGACCAATGTACCCCAAAAAATAACTTGATAACAACCTAGTAATGTACCAAAGTAGAAGAAACTTTTACTACATAAGAAAACTCAGTCTAAACCTCAATTTGAAAGGGAGGTCATAAAGTGCCCATAAGCAGCAAAATTACCTCCCCTCCACTGAAAAAAAAGATCAAAAAATAATATAAAAAAATGGTCCGATACAAGAATACAGAAGCAGAGATCCCCAGAAATACCACCAGTTAGATCCTTGCTTATAAATATAATCGTGTGCCAAAAGACCAAGAACTGAAGCCCAACAAATTTCTTGCATCAATATGCACTTCCTAATTCCCTCCACCAGATATTCCGTTCCTCCCCTGTCTGCTGTTCCTCTCCTGTTTTTAACCCGTTTTTGTTTTTGGAGCCTTCTTCTTGGGCTGCCTCTTTGGGACAGAGTTCTTCATACCCAGGAAAAAGAGTATTGCCCCAAGAAGAGCCAAACTCTGCAAAGGGAAGGAAATTACAAAGATCAATATGAAGCCCGCTCAGGCAGTAATACAGTTATGACCAACTTTGACTGAGTGAATAAAAGCAAGAAGGCAAAACAGAAAGGCTAACCTGTGTAAACTTGACAAAAAGTACACCAAATTCTTTCTTGTCAGTATCATAGTTGTAGAAGTCATACAAAATAGGAGTTGCAAGCAACTGATGAAGAAGCTGCACCAGGATACAAACAGGGTCATTACTGTCGAATGAACATAAAACTGGTTTACAAAATAATAGTATATACCACACTATAGGATATTATGAGATAAAACTACGGACCAGAAGATAAGCTCCAAAAGAACTGCCAAAGATGAATAGAATGCCTCCAATCCCCTTCAGAGCAATAGTCGCAGCTACTATATGTTTAAGCTGCAAATAACCTATCTCTCAGTTACAAATCAAAAAATGTGGCTACAGCCCAATATAAAATGCTTCATTAAAATAAATAAATAAATAAATTTATAGGAAGAAAATATCTCACTTCAACTTGCGGAACTTGCACCCCAAGATGGGAGGAAACATGACCAGTAAAAACATTGTACTTTGGTCTAAGAGCCTTTGCTGCAGGCCCTCCATCAACGCCAAATTCATTAAACCTAAAACCAGTAGCAGCTCAAATTTAGATCAAAATCAAAGCATCTAGAGATATTATTTACGTAAAAAATAAACTTATAGCCATGCTCACAAATATTGCATAGGCAAAATTAAAAAAATCCAGTAGCGACGGCTAAAGAAGCTAAGTGACATTATTTTGTTAAGTGATCACAAGGCGTGAAACTTTTCCTTCATCAGCACCTCATTGAAATACCACTTCAATAGCAGAGGCTCATGATGCCCCATATGATGGTCAATAGTCCCCAGTAAAGAGAAGCAACATCGAATAATGTGACCGCACTACAAGACTGAAAAGGCAAGGATATGTCTGGAACCCCCAAAACTGTGTCTGAATAAGGGGTCTTACTGGTGTATCGTAAACTCCTCTAACATAAATGTGATAGAAAGCAGACGAGAAGGTAAACTTGGTTGGCATTTCTATGGTTGAGCTTTTCCTCATCCCAAACAACAAATCCAGGAAATTATTTTCTCTCTTAATTTACTTTGTCCTTAGCCAAGGCAACAGTCAGACAGCCCCTATCCACAAGAGCAGTGCGACCACTTGTAGTCAAAACTTAATGGACACAAATATACCCCATGCAAGCAGTAGGCTTTATTCATGGGGAAAAGTGATGGATGAGATCTTGCAAATAGAATCAATCAACAATCAATGCACTTTACTCACAAACTTGTATAAAATTAAGGCTTAGTAAATAACTTTCTCAAGCAATTGATAAAACAACTGATATCTGGCTCAACAACATTAATGATTTCACAATGAGAAGTATTAGTGGAGCCCATGGATATGCAGAACTGGTGAGCTAAAAGCACAGAATGTTGGATATTGATCACAAGGTGATTTGAAATAAGACTTTCATCCAGACTTTTGCAGGAGGGAAAAAAATTTATACAACAACCTTAGTATTTGACTTGGTACACGTATATTGTAGCTAATCCATCAAAGCATCAATCATGCAGTGGGCTCATGTTTATAGAATCTATGACATCCAAACCATTTTCTGTTGATGCAAATACAACATCAGATATGAAAAGTCTAAGGGAAAAAATGCCTCACACCAATATGCCAATCCTTCCAACATTTATGTAAATTAACCTTTAGAGATCTCTAATTCTAAATACTCAATCCATTGGTTTGCCAACCAAAATAACCCACCCATTGTACCTCTCTCACTCCCTCCTCTTATTTCTATGACAATATTTCCTTGTCAATCCATAGAGAAAATAAATCTCAACTTGAGAGAGAACAACAAATAAGAAGTTTAATGATTCTTCCAATTACACATGAATGATATTATTAAAAGCATACCAAAATAAAATTTGGATCATCCACCATAACGAGGATTCAGGTTCAAACATCAACAGTTAGGTCAGAGGTACAAATGCCATAGTCACTCAGACAGGCAACACAATTGGACTATTTGGACGATGTAGTAAAGACATCAAACTGCTTCATCTCCAGCTTAGAAATCATGCTTCACGTAAAACGACCATAAAGCTTCAAAAGGTAAATGGTGGTTGAGTACTTTCCCATGGCATGGTTTTTGGCCAAGCAACAACCACCTTTTCATTTATGACATTAATAATAATACTATTAGATCAAACACCAAGAAACATGAATAATAAAGAGACAATAGATCCGTACGACACAGAGATTTAACGAGGTTCACACACCAGGGTGGTGTGCTACGTCCTCGGGCAAAGAAGAAGATGATTCACTATGCAGAAGAGAGATTTACACCCTAGCAACAGCGAGGAAAAACTCGCCCTGAAACCCTAGCTGCGTGAAAACCCTAGAATACAATGACTTTCTCAACAAGCAACAGTACATTATATATACTCTAAAATCGTGGGTCGACCCATCGGGTCGCGGTCGATCCGATCGAACCATACCCCGCACCCCCATAAGAGATCAATGATGGGCTCCGGGCTTGGGCCTATCGGCCCAACCCCTCTACTTCCATCACAGATCTCAGAAAAATTCCCATTCGGGTCGCCACCAAAATATGTCGGATCGGGTCAATCTTCAAAACGGGTCAAGAATTCGAGACAAACTTAACAAATACAAAATCACTTTCCACTTTATTAAAACTATGCGTGATTAAAGAATCTTCATGATGATCTTTTACATTCAATCTTTGGTCCCTCCAAAGTTAAAGCAATTTAGAGGGAAACATCCAGCAGGAGGTGGTGAATACACATTGCATGCTTCAGAAAAAAAGTTAAAATCATATCCTCATCTATCACATGCACAATGGAAATGGGGAATCAGTAAACAATTGCCCCGTTCACTGCAAGTATACTGGGGAAATCTAGTGAAACCACTTCGATTTCTTAAGTCTGCTGCAAATTCTCAAAGAAGTACCATAGACCTCCAGGAGAGTAATTTCTGGTCCTCTTCACCGGTAGATAAACACCAGAAAGAACCAAATGGCCTAATTTGGAGAAAGAAAGTATACGACTTTTCAATATTAAAAGTTGAGCAATTGTTAGCAGCACATGATTTAGTAATAAGGGATGTGGCACTGAACCCAATCCCCAGTAAAGAGGTAGTCAAATTATAAATCACCCACTCATATACAACTCACTGAGTTACTGAACTAGATCATCACAATACATCTCAGTCGATAAAGAAAAACCACTAACAACAAGCATGCACCCAACTCCGACTCAATAGAAAGACAAACCAAGAGGCAATTCTCAGCAACAATTGTTTGGTATAACCAACTCCGATCCCTTCAGCCTCGTCAATCAACACTACAAAAAGTATAAACTAAATTCGCGGGGATGATGCGAATAAGCAAGAATTGTAAACTTGCTGCATTAGTATGAAAAAAAAAAAAAGTAAACAGAGAATAAAAAAAGTCAACTTCAGTATCATACTGGTCCAAACATATCAAGCACTAAATTCGCCGATCAATCAAGTCAGATCCATAAGATTGATTGTGCTATGAACTTAGATCACGCAGCAAGACAGTGAAGAACAAAGTCCATCCCTTTGAAAAAAAAAACAGCTTAACTTAAGCAAAGTATTTAGTAAGGCTATGCTTTGAATCTACCAGATCCGACCACCAGCAAAAAGGAATTCTAAAAATCTACCAATACGGAATAAAAACCCTAACTATTCCACCGACAACCACATACAAATGACAGAATCAATGAAAAATTCTAAACGTAAACAGAGCTTTCACGAGCAGAATCCATGAAATAGCAGGTTAAGATTGATTTTGAAACAGATCCGTTGACGAAGAGACGCGAAGGGAGAAAAGCTTACTCTTGCCACGCAGAGAGGATGAAGACGGACGCGAAGACAACTCTTCCCAAGAACGAAGTGAACCCCATTGCCGTATGGTCGAGTGGTGTAGAGAAAAAATCGCTCACCCCAAAATCTCTCTCCCGAGTCCTGAAGCCTTAAATTGGAAGCAAGACACGAAGGAGAGAAAAAGGGCAAAAACAGAGGAGGGGATATAGACAGACAAAGGTCCAAGATGTCTTTCGAAAAGCGATCGTTCTACTTAAAAAACGGGGCGCGTAAAAGACCCTCCGTCTTTGAAATAAGAAAACCCTTGAATCTCTGGTAATTTTCGATAATGCCACTAACGCTTTGGGTCGTTAATGGCAGTTCACGTGGAATCATGGTTGTATCACCTACTTTTTCCTCTCCAGTGACTTTAAGGCTGTGTTTGGATGCCCAAGAAAAGGAAAGCAAAGAAAAGAAAAGAAAATAAAATAAAGAAAAATAAAAGAGTAAAAAAGAAGAGAAAACTATTCTCCCTTTATGTTTGGTAAGGAAGTATAGAAAAAAAAAGAAAAGAAAAATTAAATAAATTTTTATGTCGAATCCTCAATGCGTAACACATTTATTGTATTAGGTAAAACGATGCATAGATTTCCCAATGCACAAGCATGTGGTTTTTGTTAAAAGTGATTTTTTTTATTCGTAATCGATAAATTATTATAGAATAGAGGAGAGAGGAGTCTGAGGGTTCTATCATCTGTGAGGGTCGGGTCTATGGCTGAAGAGTGCAGAATGATCTGAAAGTGGGTTTCTACTTTTTCTAATAATCACTTCTCCCTCAAGCTCAACCAAAAGCCCTTCAGACTTGATGGTGGTAATGTTGTAGACAGTGTGATTGTAATGTCAATAATTTTTTTTTTTTCGCTCTACCTTGCAAACACCGGAATAAGGGTGTCATTCTAGCCGCTGACAACAGGAGAGTCTCCTTCTTTCTCTCTCTCTACTGTTTCTTTATCCTCCCCCTCTTTTCTCCAGAAATTCACAATTGCCCCATGAAACCCCACTCCTAGCACAGCATCTTCCCCTCTCTTTCTTTCTCACTAAAATTCTCATTCCTCCCGCACACAAAACTTGCAAGTTGTTTCTTTGGTGCCAAAAGAAAAGAAATAGGGTTCGTTAATTTTGATCGGTTCTTCAGTTTGTAAAGGATTGATAAGAAAGTGGTGACCACTGCTATTTCTGAGATCCGTATAGTGTGAAGTACATACTCCGTCGGCAATATCAGGGGTGACCGTTGCTATTTCCGGCGAAATTACCTGGTTCAATCTCCCCACCATTCTCTCTCTCCACCCACCTTTTTTCTCGACCATACCAAGTTATCTCATCATGGAGACTAGATAAATTTGCTGTCCGTGATAGAAAATAGCAACAATTCCAAGGCAATTTCATCATAATCAAGGCAATTTTCAAATTAAAGTCAAATAATCTTCTATGGCTTTATTAAGCAACAAACAGCAAGAGATTTTGAAAGGTCGAGCAAACCGTACAATTTTTGTACAATTTTTTTTTTCCTTTTCTTTTCTATGCTACCAAACACAGCCTAAAGTACTTGTGAAGCAAAGCTGGCACTCTCATCTGATTTGTTTAACCGGTACTTCCAAGGGACTGGAGACAAATAGTGCTGTTTATTTTATTCGCTTCAACGAACCCGTATCCCCGCAGACTATAAAAAATGGGGAAAAACGATCGAGATCGCGATCTATGTAAGTTTATTTATTGGTTTAACCCGATAACTAGGGGCTTATGTGCAGACTCGTTATGAGGCATCAAATTGGAATCATATTCAATATTCAATTGTCAAAGTATCCTTGGATTCCGATCACATGACATATAATTTGGGCTGCAGCGACTGGGTTTGAACCTTCTGTTGGTCTGTCCCACCCACGGTTTTAAAAATCTGATCAGATCGATCAGATCATTTGGATGGGATAAGATTGGTATCAGCGAAGACCAATCTTGATCTTGAAAAATACTGATCCACTGATAAGGATTTAAGGGTAAATGATTCAAAATTCTAATTAACAAAAAAATAAAAATAAACAAAGATAAATATTCTAATGTGTACCTTGCACTTAGACATAGTGGGTGTGAAAGGACCACACTGAAGATGCTTGCTTGCATCCTTCCATTGGTTGCCTACGTTGACATGTACTTGCATTAGGAGATAATGTTCTATTAGCTAAACAAAAAAAAAAAAAAAGAGAGGAACTGAGAACTATGATGGATATCAGAGGAAAAAGAATATCAGCGGATGCTTATAAGTAGTGTTGAATTGTTGTTTGTAGGGGTGTCAATCAATTGGGACCTTGGTCAAGCTTATACTCTTGGATCTTGATCTTCTTATTTAAGGAATGAATCGATCTCAATTGAATTTTGGGGTATTTAATTATCTTAAATTTAAAATACTTTAATATATTTCCTTAAAATCATCAACAATTTAGAAAAAAATATTACACTTAAACTGGTAAATAGATCAAGTGTCGTTGGATTTACCCACTTATACCGTGTGTTATGTGTTTATAAACAGGTCGAACTCGATAAATCAAATGACTACGAGCTTGAGATTGACACCCTTATTTTTACCACTTGTGCGTCACTAGATGACATTTCTATATCCTTTGAAATTTGACTATTTAAGAATTGAAATGAACACTATTATAATTAATAGTATTTAATCCGGTATTAGTTAGATTAGTTCGGTAGCCAATCACATCACTGCATCACAAATTAGCCGTTGTCGCAGGAAACAGGAAACTTGAGGAAGAAAGCACCACAGGTGTAAACCTTTAATACTGAAAGTGAAGACCAAAGGCAATTCTTACACGATACTCAATCAATTCCTCTGAGAACTCATAATACAAAAGTATATGTTTATTCTTACACGGTAACTAACCACTCCTTTTCTCACATCAGTAGGGTTTTTTTTTTTTTTTAACCCTAGATTAGGATCTCTCCAGTGCTGGGTTCTGGAGAGCAGAAGAGACACCAGTGACGGGGGAGAGATAGAGAGAGAGAGTCGGAGAGAGAACTCTCTAGTACTTCTCTAGCAGTAGATTTAAATCTTCTACAGTGAATGATGAGCAGTGAGTGGTAGTGAGGATCCAACAATTGAGAGGATCTCAGTATGCACACAATCGTTGGATCCTCACTATTTCCTCGCAGAGGATTTTTATTCACCCTTGTTTTGGAGAGAATTCAAACCCTTTAAATGCCTAGTATTTGTAGCAATTTATGTCCTGTATAATCTTGAGTTAAATGGCAAGTGGAAAGCTTTTTTTTTTTTTTTTTTTTTGTTCTATGAGATTTCATAGCTTTGCCTAACTGCCAACCAAACGAAAACCAAAGTGTTCCCCAGCAACAAGGCCTTCTTATGCACATTTGAATCCAAGAAGGTTACTTCCTACTAAAGAGCAAGTTACACAGTACTCCCTTACCAAAAACAAAATTACACATGTACCCCTTTGTTTTTCTAAATTTTATGTTTAATTCTCAAATTTATATGATAGCCAATAAACTAATAAATATAGAGTAGAAGGTTATGCGCATAATCATGCACACGACCATCAGATGGGTTTGGGGGGGTGCATCATAGACCCTCATTCTCATTCAATGGCCTTTTGTGGTCATGTACGGCACATCCATGATTGTACACAAAACCATTATGAACATAAATTGATCAAGATACTATTAAAAATATATTACAATAGAAGTACACCTTCAACCAACATCATGATGAGACTTTTTGTAGGATTGATGTATACAGTAGCAGTAAAGACTCTTCCGACTCTACTTAAATCTATAATCTTTTCTTCTTCTTTTTTTCCTTTTTTCATGCATGGCTTGGCAATTTCTTCAAGATATTCTGTTTTTGTTAGAGGTGAAGTGAAACAATTCAAAATTTCCAATTTTAAATCCAAATAAAAATAAATAATAAAAGTAACTTTCAAATGTGATGTTTGAATGTGAGTTGAACTGGTATACTAATCTAAGAACAGGTGAAAATCAAAACATAAGAAAATTGGGGGGGGAATCAAAAAAATGATATTTTATTTGATAAGTAAAGTAAAACTTGTTTACCATATATGATATGTTTTGTAATGAGATACAAAGATTATTGTTAATTACAAGAAGAATTTGTTAGTTTGTGTTTGTTTTTATTTTACTTCAAATTGGAAACCATTATCAAATAATGGTCAAATTAGATTCAAATACGGAAACCAATGTAGCTGTTGAGGTCACGAAAGTCTATAATCATTTTTCCTCCCATAAAAAAGTCTATGGTCATAGAAGAAAATAAAAGAAAAAATAATCTAGAAAAAAAAATAAGGGAAAAAAAAGAAGAAAATAAATGAAATAATGAGAAAAAAAAATGTATGTATGTCTGGTTACCATTAGAAGAGAAGAAAAGAGATTTTTTTTTGTATTTTTCTAATGTTTTATTGTGTTTTTGACTCTTTTTTTTTTTTTTTGTTGGCAAAAGAAAACTTCACAATTCCCCAAGAGAAATTTTAAAATTCAAAAACTGAATATTTTCTTAGATCAAGACATACCAAGCACAAAGAGAAATTCTTAAACCAAGGAAAAAATACAAAAATTGTATTATACTTTTTTCTTTTATTTTCTTCTCTTGGCTACCAAACACAACATTGTGAATATATATATATATATATACTAGTAAAAATACACGTGTAAATGCACATGGGGGTAGTCTCCTACTTGAGATAACTTTTTTTTTTACTAAGATATAGACGATATTGGATGTTGCTTTGTATTTCATATGAGTAAGGTAGGTTATAATGACACATTTGCATTTCCTAATCGATCCCTGAACATCGACTCCTGCTATGTTCACCATCAAAGACACCGTTCTTTACTGTTACTATAGTAATATGCCAATTAATATTTCAGCGATATTCTCAAACATATTTTGGATATGGAGAGTATTATAGATAGTATTGTCATTTGCCCCATATTGTTCTAAATAATAAACATAGGTCTATGAAATGATGAGACAAATTATTAGAAAATAAAGGTTAATTACCCATTTAAGACATAACTTCGTATTTTTTGTAATTTATTGTATTTAGCATCACCTAACCCTCCATTTGCATATTTTGTTTCTTTTTATCTTATTGTGCCTCCTGTTTATTTTAATGAACATACCACAAAGCTTTTTCCAAATTTTGAGGTTTAGTGATCATCTATGTTATTTTTGCCGTTATATTTAGTTTTGTAATAGATTATATGTAAAATGGTTTTTGAGTATATCATCTGTGAAATGGAATTAGGAATTTCCCTAAAAGTGTTTGGAATGGATTTGGTCTTGTTCACTTTATTTAAAAAAAATAAAAATAAATAAAATAAATAAAATAAAAAATAAGAAGAAGAGATAGTAAGAAACCCTATTTATTATCTCAGTCCTCACCCCTTCCTTGCTTATCATCTATCCCCACTCCTTTCCTTCAAACCCCACCCTCTCCCTGCCACCGGGCCCCCTTTCCCACACCTCACTCTCACTCTTCCTCTCCATTTACAATCCCTCCCCAGCGACATTACTCCATACTCCCTATATGAGAGCTCGTGTTTCTGCATCATGGGCATTTCCACACATAACAATTACCCATTCAAAATCAAAATGGGGCCCAACCAACCAAATGCCTAAGGCTGTCAAAGCTTCCATCAGATAAGATCAGAAGATAATTATACCAAGGAAGGTTATAGAAATAGCAACTCTTAGATCAAAAGGTCGATGGCTCAAAATCACGGTGAACCCGAGATTCTGCAAATCAGAATGTGGACTTAAAAAGATTTAATTCGTGGACCCATCGAGCAATGTAATTATTCATGATCATCAAAGGGTTGGAAAAAGAGAAGAATTGCAAATCAAGTGAGACATTGAAAAGCAAAAATTGAATTACATAGAAAAAAAAAATACAAAAAGAGATTCAGGAAAAAATAAACAGGTAAGGAGAAAAATATGACCTTGCATGAAGATTCTCTTTGATGTGAAGTATTTGAAATTTGAGAAGAGTTTTGTTAGTGAATCGAGAGCACAAAAGGGGAGAGAAGGAATATGTTGTCACTGTAATTGCTCTTTTGTCATCTCATTGGTATATATAGTCAACGGCTGCAAGGAAGAGAGAGAGCTCTGGTATCTACAGAACCTTTTGTTTTCTCCATTTAAGATTCCCTCTTCTGCATTTAATATTTAAAATTTTTTGGTAATTACAATTAAGGAAAGCAAAAATAGATAGGAATAGATGAGATTGGTTTTTGGTTATAATAATAACAAATTAAGGGACAAATTAAAGTCAAATATTTGCACTTTTTATACTATCATTAACATGGAAATTAAATATTTAGTTTCCATATAAAAAAGTAATAATAAAATATTTTTGAAAATAAAGCACACAACGGAACGCCATCGATATAACGGGTAACTATGAGGTGACATGGCAAGAGGGATTAAGGCTTTTATTACCGTAAAAAAAATGGCTAATGGAATAAGATAAAGTCACATGGACATGGGCATGTTGGTGGGACCCATTACTCTCATTAATTTAAGATGATAATCTTCACTAAAAGAAATGCACTAAGTGATTTAGCTTTCATAACCGTGGAAAAAATGGTTAATGGAATAAGATACAAGTCACATGGACATGGGCATGGTGGTGGGACCCATTACTCTCATTAATTTAAGATGATAATTTTCACTAAAAGAAAGGCATTAAGAGATTTATTTATTTCCTTTTAAACATCCCTATTATTTCTCCATCTCCAAATAATACTCTCACGATCTGATTCCTAATTATTAGGGATTTTTTTTAACCTCCACCTTTTTTGTGTGTTATTATGTGCCCAAAATTTAATTCCTGATTATTGGGGATTTATTTGAAATAAATCACCAATTATATCCACCTTCCCCTTTTTGTGCCCACGATTCCTAATTATTAAGAATTGTTTCTCCTCTTTTAATATTTAATAATTACTTCCCCCTTTCTGCTCCACTATTTTTTTTATTATATTTTTTCTCTTTCATTTCGAGGGGTCTCTTGATCCATTGGAAATTTTTTTAGGTATAGGTTGATGGTCCTTTTTGTCTTTTTGAAAAAATATACCTAAGTCAGGGAGTACATACTTTTTAATAGTGGTAAGATTTAATTCATAATTATTGGGGATTTATTTAAAATAAAATACCCAATTACATCCACCTTCCCCTTTTTGTGCCCACAATTCCTAATTATTAAGAATTTTTTCTCCTCTTTTAATATTTAATAATTACTTCCCCCTTTCTGCTCCACGTTATTTTTTCTCTTCCATTTCGAGGGGTCTTTTGGTCCATTGGAAATTTTTTTAGGTAGAGGTAGATGGTCATTTTTGTCTTTTTGAAAAAGTATACCAAAATCAGGGAGTACGTACTTTTTAATAGTAGTATGATATATATATATATATATATATTTTGGCAGAACCTGGTGAAGTTTGCAATCCATCTTAAAGAGGGAATAATTTATGGGTAATTTACAGTGCCACCCCTGGAGAATGCCACAATTATAAAAACACTCAATCTATTTCACCAAATTAGACTCAGACCTTCTACCGTCAGTCACTGTAAAGGAATATACCTTATTTGCTGATGTCAACAATTATATTTTATTTTAAATACCAAAATGCCCTTATGAAATACGAAGTACCAAAAATACCATTGCAATAAGTTAATATTATTTCACACAAATCATAATTGTTGGACCATTGACAATCGTTTAGAGCAGCGGCAGCGGCAGCGGCATCTGACGGATGCATCTCGATTGAACTTGGGAACTGTGAGTTGTAGATCCAATGAGTCACTTCCATCTCCAGCAACTTTTCCATCATCGTAAGAAAGGGGAAAGGAAAGGGGAAGACGAAGCAACTACTTCTATGTTGGATCCAAAGTAGTGGAAGTCACCGAATCTTGAATGACGCGACGCCCTCAAGAACATGATCCCTTTGGTTTGTCTTCTTACTCATTTGCTTCATCTTCCTCTAATTCTCTCCGAACTCGATCTCTTGATGTCATCCCCTTAAAAACTAGCTTCCGAATTGAAAGTGTCGAGTGTGCTGAACGGCTCTATCAGACTTTAGGAATTTTTGGCCCTGAAGATTTGGGTATTCTGGCAGATGCTTGGGAGGTGAGTAAATCTCGACATTCCTCTGTTGTACTCCCTGCGTCTCGATTATGGGAAATTGATAGTCTAACTAATCGAGAGGAGGCACACGAAACTGGGGTTAGGGTTGACGATGAGGCAGCAGTGTTAGTTGAGCTTGCTCCATCAAATGAGTTGGAGAATTGCTACTATTTACCAGATGTTAGGTCTTCTGGAGTTGGTGGGGCTGACACCATAGGTGGTGGAGGAATTAAGGGAGCTCGGCCGCCAATGCTTGCTCCACTACCTTTACCACTGAGGCTCGAAGATGCAGGGCTAGAGGACTGCACTCTTTCCCCTGAAGCCATCAAAGAAGCATTCCTCAATGTCGCAAGCTCTATCAGCTCTCGGGCTTCCTCTATCATCACCATCATTGAAGATGAAGAAGACGATGCCAATCGCTGTATCCAAGATCCTGGCCCAAGCGATGGCAAGTTGTTGGAAGCATTTTTAGGGATATCACCGGCACCGACAATAGTGCAACCGGGACCCTTTGGCAATGAGAAAGGCGGTGGCTTGCCACAAACCTTCGGGGATGATGTCATCATCGCTGGCATTGGCGATTCGTTGAGTGATGAGGAAGGTCGCTACAGTGACATAAGAGTATTGGGAACGGAGATATCTGAGGGAGAGAAGGCATGTGTGGACGGGTTACAAGGTCTCAAGATCAAGCAAGAGGTCGATCACAAGGATAACGATTAGCAAGACAACATCGTAAGATAGGTAAGAAGGGAAGAAGGGAAAAATCATCATTTTAAAGCCTCATTTAACAGTGACCAAAGGTAAGGGGTCTGAGTCTAATTTGGTGAAACAGATGTGATGATCTTATAATCGTGGCATTCTCCAGGAGGTGGCGTTGTAAATTATCCATAATTTATTTACCATGGTAAAGTGATATCATACTTAATCATCTAAAAAAAAAAAAAAAAAGATATCACAATTGATTTTAACTCTGGGATCATCATTATAGTCTCACTTTTATTAACGAAGTCGAAATTACCCTCTGTTACAACCATTTCACGGTACCAATGCTTATGGTGATGAAATTCTTCTTTCACCTAAGGAGAAGGGAAACCCTATCCTCTGGCCTTATAGACACTTGAATCATGACAGAATAATAACAACATAGAACCCTTTATTTGGATTCTAAAAACCCAACACCGATGTGATTATACGTGGTTATGTTTAGTTTTCACTTTTGCCCTTGAGCTTGGAAGTAAATCCTACGGACACCAACTTGTTTCGGTGGTTTGTGCCCTTGCTTGTCACTGTAGGCTTAGGGCTTTGGGCTGGTTTCATGTACACGTCATACTGCATCATGTTGGCAGGCGGCCAATATCCCCTCGGCTGATTGGAAGCCTTTAAGGATGCGTGCCCGTGTCTTGGGGTGTGTGCTTGGATGGTGCTCCTAGTCGCCGGAACACTACAATACGCATCGGGCTGTAGAAAAGCTCGATCCCCCATCTGGCCACCATTGTTGTGTGGTGGGCCCACCTTAGCATTGAAAAAAAAAAAAAAAATGGCGGTCCACATAGACAAAGGATTTGCTCATTTATGTTTGGTAGCATAGAAAAGAAAAGAAAAGAAAAGAAAACCGTATAGATTCTTGTACGGTTTTCTCCCCCATTTTAAATATCGTTGTGCTTGGTTAGCATACAAGCATTAGAAGATTCTTAAATTTGAATTTCAAATTTCTCTTGATTTCTGTGAAATTTTCACTCGCCGCCATTTTTTTTTTCTTCCCGCGAGGACGAGATAAGTTGTATAGAGAAGAGAAAACTTTATATTTTGCTCTTTCTCCAACTCAGTCTCCCTCTCCAGGTGAAGAAACTGATCTCCATCGATCAAAAAAAGACATCACAGGTACCTCTCTCACCTCCAACCCTCTCTCTCTCTCTCTCTCTCTCTCTCTCTCACACACACACACACAGAGTCTGCGTTCATTACGATAGGTTTAATCTTCTCCTGCAAAATTTGTAATCCCTTTTGAATTAGGAATTCTATACATTTTTTTTCCCCAAAAGTACTGCTGATTCTTGTTAATTCCATGGCCTGAAAATAAGAAACCATTTTTGCAGGAGATGGTACAGAGGGTTTTTTTTTTTTTTTTTTTAATTCCATGGTCTGAAAAAATGGTTTCTTGTTAATATTGCTATGAAGTAGGACTACAGATTTGTCATCCCTTTGCTTATTTTAGGTTTAATATTTTCTTAAATGTTTAAATTCTGTACCATCCTTTTCATTTTTTAGTGCAAAACTGTGCAAGATTCTTCTCTTTTAGTTTGTATAACATTCAAAAGCCAATTTACCAAAATGTTTGCATTGATGTACTATCCTCTGTCGGTCATAAAAGTATATTTAAAAATGGAGAATTGGGATAGATGTCGTGGGTTTGGTATTCATGTTTAGATTCTCAAAATATTTGAATAACTATCTAGGGTAAGTATCCTAAGGCTATGATTGGTTTTCAGAAGGTGGAAGATACAACAAATAAGAAAATATAGGAATAATACAACAAAATTGATTTCCCCTATAATGTGTTTGTTTGCGAAAAAATCTGGAAAATAGAGAGATTAAATATGAAGATATACTTTTTTTTTTTTTTTTAATAATTTGTGGGGTAGAGAGAGAACAAGCCGAAGTGGTCTTTTTAGATCTCTCAACCTTGCTATGGCTCCTTAAAGTGGTCATCACAAGCTGGTATTAATTGTGTTCAGAACTGGTGTTTTCATGTTAGTTACCGTAGAGAGAATAAAGAAGGGGGTGGCAAAGCGATGCTATCGAGAGAGAGAGAGAGAGAGAGAGAGAGAGATGTCTTAGATGGAGCTTTGTTGTTGAAGGGTAGACAAAGGGGAGGAAAATCTAGACAATGAAGCAACAAAGCTTGTTGTGAAAAGCTCTTTTATAGATCCTCATGTCTTTTTATTATTTTATTTATTTATTTTTTGTTTAGGGGTTTCTTTTGACTGCTAAGTTCATCCTTGGGTTAGAGTTGGTTATTTTCATTTATTTTTCATGATTGTATAGACACATGCATAATGTATTGGCTGTAGTATGCAGGGTTGGTATTCATTTAGAAGATACAAAATCTGTTTGGTTGATCGTTTGAGTTGGTTGTCACCCAGTGGCCCTTTTCATTAGAGAATGACAATTAAAATTTTGTACTTGTCCAAAATTTCATCACAATATTCAGGCCTATATCCATTCCTCACAATTAAAGCAAAACCCCAGTACAATTGATATTTCCCTTCAAAAGTACCCATTGATGATGGAAATCTAACAAAATGAAAATGATCCGTTTTGAACACGCACTTGAATCGTTGCTTCTGAAAGATCATTTGCCTCAAGAAAGTGGAATAACGATGGTCTTTATTTTCCTTTTTAGAATTGTTTAGACTATTTTTAATGCATTATCTAAATCATGATCTTACTTTAATAATTATTGTAGGTTGCACCTTACGAAAGACTTGTGTGAAGCAAAGGCATTTTACTTCTTGAAGGTAAGTAAACGAACTCTCGTCATAGTTGATGATTTGATTCTTTCACTTCTATTATTGGCATCTCGTGTTTCATTTCGAAATGATAAAACCTAATAGAATTCTGTTTATATGAATAAGAATTTAAGTTGTGGCCCTTAATAGGACATAAGCTTACGACATTTATATTCCTTGTTCAAGTAATTCTGAATCTAATTATTAAATGATAAATTTGTTTGTAAATTAATTTATTCTTCCTATTATGTCTGCTCACATGTTACTGAAATCAAAATATTATATATAATGTACAGATGAATCATCAACAAAAAACTGTTGAATGGATGATGATCACTCTTGAATGGATGATGGCATATGCATTGGCAGCTACCATGACTATTATTGCTGAACTTGCTACCATGGGTCCCCATTTTGAGAAATACTATGAAAAAGAACCCCCTAGGAATTTGTATTTGAAAGTCAAAAACTTTAAGGATAATGTGATAGTAGGCCAAAGTTGTATAGACATGCTTCGAATGACAGATAATTGCTTTCATCGGTTCGTTCATATTTTTAGAGGAACTGGTAGATTAAATGACACCAAGCATTGCAACGTAGAGGAACAAATAGCTATGTTCTTACACATTTTGGGACACAATGAGAGAAACCGAGCCATTGTGCACACCTATGAGCGATCCAGTGAGACTGTAAGTCGGTATTTTCGATTAGTGCTCGATGAACTTCTTGACATGCAAGATCTTTTTATTCGTCCACCAAAGAATGAAACACCAATCTATATTACAAGCAACAACAAATGGATGCCTTACTTCAAGGTAAATTGTGCTTCCACTGAAATAAGTGAATAGGGTAATATTTCCCACATAATATTTTCGTACAAATAAAAAAAAAATTATTTCCATGTAGGATTGTATTGGAGCTATTGATGGAACTCATATCCCAGTATCAGTTGCCCCTACATATGAGGGTAGGTTTAGGGGACGAAAGCAATGGCCATCGCAAAATGTATTGGCTGCATGTGAATTTGATTTGCGATTTACATTTGTACTACCTGGATGGGAGGGTTTTGCTTCAGATTCTAGAGTATTAGAATCAGCTATTTCTATGGAGCATGGGATTGTTTGCCTTGTAGGTAGATTTCCAAATCTTGTGTAATTACTGTTCAAACATAAAAACCAAAAAAAAAAACTCAATACACTACATATGTCATGAAAATTGCATCCACAACTCTACTTATGCATTTTTTTTTTTTAAATTCTTGTAGGGAGATATTATCTTGCAGATGCTGGTTTTCCTCTTCTTAAGCATTTCATTACTCCACATCGTGGGTTACGATATCATCTAAATGATATTAGAGATCGAGTACCTAATTCACCAAAAGAGTTATTCAATCAAAGGCACTCATCATTACAGAATGTCATTGAACGGACATTTGGTGTTCTAAAGAAGCGTTTTGGCATATTATGCGCAAGACCAACATACTCATATGAGAGGCAGATTGACATTGTTTTGGCTTGTTGTATGGTGCATAATCACATTAGGAGAGTGATGCCAGATGATAATCTATTGGATGAAGTGGATGTTGATTTGAGTAGGGAAACTATTGAAGATGATGATCCTATTGACACACCATCTAGCAGAGCAGAAGAGGGTCGTGAGGGCAAAAGGATAAGAAATGAAATTACATACCTCTTGTGGAATGACTATCAACTTCAACATCGTCGTCAATAGATCTTTATGATGTGATATAATTGTCGTGAAGACGAACTCTGTTTTTGTTATGAATAGTTTTTTTTCTTTTTTTTTATTTTTTATTTTGCTATGATGTAATAGTTGTGAACATGGAATCTATTTGCTTATGATTGTAATTGTAAGGGCTTGATTTAAAAAGTGCGGGAGGTTTTTGTGTTCAAATATTCCATTGCAACTTCTATGATATGAATGATTTATTTAATAATGATTGTTATTTTTGAAATTTTAATGAATAGTATGATATATCAAATTTTGATGTGTAATTATAACTTTTAATGTTTTATACTAGGGATGGCTGATTTTGATGATCCAAAGGAAGGGAAGAATGTGCACTGGTCACCAGCTATGGACCGTTGTTTGATTGAAACATTACTTCAACAAGTTCAAGAGGGGAATAGATGCCCCAATGGATTTAAACCCGTTGCATACACTGCGGTTGTGAATGCATTGAACCAACAGTTTTCTTCCCGTCTTATGCGCCAACATATTATCAATCGCCTCAAAACTCTGAAGACCACGCACAGAAAAGTAATAGAGTTAATTGGTCGAAGTGGAATTGGATGGAATGATCAAGCCAAGATGTTGGATGTCAGTGAAGAGCAGTGGAAAGACTTTATATTGGTAATGGTCAAATTTTTTACACATAATTCGTTTTTATTCCCCACCCACCTATCATTGGTATAATATATTTATTTATGTCATTATAATATTTTAAATAAATATTTTATTGTTTTCCTCATTTCAACGTCATGCATTATTATGGCTAAATGTATTAAAATTTTCATCTTTAGAGAAATCCAGACATGGACAAGAGGCTTAACAAGAAGAGATTTGAGTTGTTTGACGAGATGTGTGAGGTATTTGGATCAGATCATGCAACTGGAGAATGGGCGAGATCAAGGAGACGCTCAAGGGGTACTTCTAAGGAGAGAGTACTTGTGGATGATCTCAATTCACCTCCAAACACTGACTTGTTTGGGGAGGGGGATTATATGATGGAAGACATTCCAAGTAATGGGAGAGGATCACAACCTACATTGAATCACACAGGAAATTCTCAATCAAACAATGGAGGAGCGAGTTCAACTTCAACTTCATCTGATCGACCAACAAATAAGAAGAAAAGGAAGAGGGTTGGAAGCGTATTTGTTCAAGAAATTAGAAATATGGGACAAGATGTTAGAGAGATGGCTCAAGCGTTGAAGTGTGCTGCACTTGCATTCCAGCAAACCGCTGCTAATACAGTTGTGGATCCATCAGTTGTATTAGCTTCTATTCAACAGGTGGAGGGCTTATCTGAAGAAGAAATAGCTATGGCATTTGATTATCTCTCTGAAAACGAGAAGAAAGCTAAGGCATTTCTTGCTCTACCTCCTAGGATGAGATTGGGATATCTAATGCGTCATCTAGGACATATGTAAATAGATGGACAAATCTTTTGGGTGGGAAATATAACTTTTGATATATGGACAGGGTTGTGGTGGAAAATTTACTTTTTGATGTCAAGTTGTGTTAGGACACGATTGACTACAAGTAGTTTGTAAGTATCTTTACTGTTTCTTTCCTTTGTTTCTCTACTTCATCATGTTTTGTTTGTTTTGTAAGGGGAAGAGATTGTGTATTTTGTAAGTATCATGTCCAGTTCATGCATCATTTTGTAAATAGATTTTGGAAGACTTATTTCTACTTGAATGGTATAATCTTCATTTCCCCTGTTTTTCTTACTAGGGATGTGTAAGCCTCTGAGTCATACATTTGTGGTTTCTAACATGTGGACTACTATGGTCTTCCCAAATGATGTCTTTGCCCCGCATTGGGGTCTACTTGCAATTGTTTTGCTTACTACTGGTAGTTCTAAGATTGATGAGATCAGTATAATAGTAAATTTTTTCTATTGTGCTTGTGTATTTCCATTCATTCAATTGATTCTATGTTTCTAGTTGTTGGGTTCTTTCCGGATGTATTTAGATAAAAACTGTTGAGAGTTATGGAATTATAATAAGTTTTATTTCAGTTTGGAAGAGTGGGCAGATTAAATTGGAAGAAATTTAATTGCAACTTGAGTTCATTGCCTGCGCTTGTTGGGCCATGTGCAATGAAGAACAATGCTGTACAAAGTATACTAGCACTTGCAATTGAATTACTTGGACAAAGTATACCCAGAAGATGCTTCTTTTTTCATCTTCTTCCACTCCATGTGCAGTATGGATCCTAACTCTGGAGTATTTGAGCAATAAAATGAGGGTGTTATAGTGTAGTGTGACCAATACATGCCCTAGGACTGTTTGGAATATATCATATGAACCTCTCCCTGATTTTCCCATTTTGGCTGCTGCTGGTCCTTCCTAAACAGTTAGCAGCCACTTCTGATTCCCTTAGTCCTTCACAAGCTCTGTCCAGTTTTTCCCAGTCTCATGCTAGCACCTTTTTTGATAAATTCAATTACACATGCATATCATACTTGAAACTGTTGAGAAGCTTCACAATTGATGCTAACTTGAGGATTGTTTTGGACCTTTCCTCCTTGGGCTCAACCTAGCCCTTTGGACAACATGATAGTCTCACTTCCCTTTGGTGTTCCTGATAAAGATTTCCTGGCTGAATCATCAAGGAAAGCAACAACTTTGAGTCAACAGGGAGATAACATTTCTGATGATATATTTGAGTCAGTTTTAGAAATTCCCTTCCCCAGAGAGTCACACCCACAACATGAGAATAGTGCTCAAAATTTAAACACTTCAGGTGAGGTCATGGGAAACTTCCATATGCATTGAATGAAAGAAAAATGATCAATTTTGTGAAAATCCTAACAGTGAAAAAAGATCTGGCAGTGTTTTTGATGTGGGTCTTGGAGTTAATCAGAAGGACAGAGATCAATGCCCTGCAGATCTGACATTCGGTTAGTCTCAAGTTCTGATATCAGGTTCTCTTCTAAATCTGGTTTTTTTTTTTTTCACATGATTCTAGTTTTCTAATGAGCTTTTGAACCTAAATCCAAAAATATGAATTGAAACTCATCCAGTATCATGCATAGCTATTTATTTGGCTTTATTTTTTTAACTTAATCTTCTGTTCTTATTTCCTTTTTTGGGTGGGTTTCTAGTTTTGTTGATGGGTGTTCCTTTCCTGTCTATTGGTTCTCTGCCAAAAAAAAAATTTGAGTAGGATTTCACTTTTGTTCTTCATTATTTTCCATTTTCTTTGTTGAAATTTCATCCTTTATCATGTAAATAACCACATATTGTCTCAAATGGACCATAAGAAGTAAGGGTTCTCTTCAAAAATTTGAAAGTAGAATTTTTTTGGGGGGTTGGTGTTTCTTCAATTAACCAGGAAAAGGAATTCATTATTTCTGCCAAGTTGGTCAGGAAGAAGCTTAAATTTTCCTCTCTCTAACATTTGTGTTTGTGGGCAGGATTACGTACCTACTGTTTTTGACAATTTCAGTGCTAACGTGGTTGTGGATGGGAACATTGTCAACTTGGGATTGTGGGATACAGCTGGTATTAATTTTTTGCTATCTGTTTCTTTCTAGTTTGCAGGCTACATCCTTTGCTGTTTCTCAAAGAGTTTGGTTTTTGGCAATGTTTTCTTATTTATAGGTCAAGAAGATTATAGCAGATTAAGGCCACTAAGTTACAGAGGAGCAGACATTTTTGTTTTGGCTTTCTCCTTGCTCAGCAGGGCAAGCTATGAAAATGTTCTCAAGAAGGTAGACAAACTTCACTACTATTTCCTTTCCCCTTTTCAGCTTTCTTGCCTGTTCTTGTTTTAGCTTTGTCTTCTTTTCCTCTCTTTGGTTGTCTCTAAATATGGATTCCATTGGAAAAAAGTGTGCAACTGAATAAATTCCACAAAGTATAGCAGGGTTTGAACTCCCCCACCCCCACCCCTTTTTTTTTACTAAAACAAAAATAATTTGATATTGATTCTGTGCCTGTGAACAAGTGGGTCCGCCATCCTTGTCCGAGTGCTTAGAGAATCATGGTAACCCTAGAAAGGCTATAGATTTGCACAGATATTGCATGGTCAAGTTGGCCAAGTGATAAGGACTGTCTTCTTAGCATTTCTCTCAAAGTTGAGCATTGATGACAGAAATTTCTATGCATCAATCTTTGTTAGACGATGACCTCAAGTGGAAGGTTTTGGTATTGGCAATTAGTTGCAATTTCATATACTATTTAATGACTGGGATAATTAGTTGCAATTTCATATACTATTTAATGACTGGGATTTTCTATGTAAAATTTTCACCAGTGGATGCCTGAACTTCGTCGATTTGCACCAAATGTTCCTATTATTCTTGTGGGGACAAAATTAGGTATGCATTGATCTGGTAACTATGCAATTAAATTAGAATTTTGTTTGTAATCAAAATTTATCTGTAATTATCAGAATTATTAACTTCTGTTTTTTCTTTAGATCTTCGCGATGACAGAGGATATCTGGCTGATCATATGGGCTCCGGTGCAATAACATCTGCTCAAGTATATTTATTGCCTTCAATCCTTTTACCATATGGGATTTTCCGTCTTATTTATCTTTCTGTCAACTTAAAATAATCATTTTTTCTTTACTGTGTAATGTTTAGGGAGAGGAGCTAAGGAAACAAATTGGAGCTGCAGCTTATATCGAGTGTAGCTCTAAAACTCAACAGGTAGATAGATGATTTGGGAATATTGGAAATGTTTCTAATCTTACTCATTCTTTTTTACTTTTACTTCGTTTATTCCATTTCTAATTGAATTTGTTCTTGTATACAATTTTATTGCCTTGTAATGCTCTTTCGCTTTGGTTTGGACAGAATATCAAAGCTGTTTTTGATACTGCAATCAAAGTTGTGCTTCAGCCTCCAAGGAGGAAGGAGATAGCAAAGAAGAGGAAGCGTAGAAGTTATGGTTGCTCAATTGTGTAAGTTAATTTTGTTGAATTTTGTGATCCAACTAAAAGAAAGCATTTAATGCTATTAGCTGGTGGCTTATTTTATCTCATTAAATATTATGAATCCCATCAAAAACTACAAACGAATGGTCATGAATTTGTTGGTAGAGCTTAGTTGTTACTTTAAGGTAAATGAAGTACCTGTGGATGTGCACCAAACCAATCTGTGAAGCAGTAGATTTTAATGTATGTGATCCTGAGAGAGCATGCATGAACCAAGTGAGCTAAAGAACGAAGTCTGGTGCAAGCATAGTTGTCGCAGAATTTAGGTGACCCAAGGCGTTGAAGGGCCTGGATGTCAAGCTGACACCAACAAAAGGCGCCTAGATTACCAAGGTCACCCTTCCTGCAAAGGAGATGGCCTTGACAACTATGGGTGCTAGGGACTTCTGTGGATATAGAGGAAGGAAGGGAATACATGATATGGATAACTATGGTTTCTTAAGGGACATGGAGGAGATGGACCTCTCTCTATTGGTTGTGTGTGTATTGATGAATTTGGGTGAGGAGCTTGTTATGTTAGGGTTGCCTTGCTGGCTCCATTTTTAAATATATATATAACAGAAGCTCTGGATAATCAATTCAACACAACCTTCACTCTTATATACTCCATCTATCCCCCTTTGCATATTGTGACTGTGGAGGGGATTCATTCATTTCAATTATCTCTTTGCATATTGTGACCACCGGGTATTGATTGCATTCTTTCTTTTATTGTCAATCTTTTGCAGGAGCTGCATCACTTGTGGAGGTTGTGCTGCGTAGGACACATGCAACAGGGGTTGTATTTGTAATGTGTAGTGCCAACCACTTTTTGGGATGTACTTATTGCATGTGTCTGTGAATTACGATTACCAACTTATGGGACAGAGGGAATTTTTTCGTTCTCTCAGGCCCCTTGGTATTGGTGGGAAACTCTTTTGATTTGTTATAGCTGTGAATTATGATTAGATTGCAAACTGAATGTGTGTGTTCCACAATTTCTTCTGTCAACATGAGATTTTGTGTGCAGAGATGAGATGGTGAAAAGTAAGCAAACTGAGTGTTCTTATCACAAATCACTAAATCATGGATATTCCTTTTTCATTAAGCCCTAGAATTCTAGCGTGTAATTTTAAATTTTTCTTCATAAATATTTCATTCCTTCAATGAAGATATTGCAGCTACACCTGTGATTATGGTACAGTATATGATAGTCCTTTAACATAGCCTTTCAGAGGTTTGGAGAGGGACAATTTTTATCATCTAAAAACATGGCATTTAACTACCACCATTTCCAACAGACCTGTAAATAGCTATTGTTGAAAACATAAGTAATCGCTGAAAATAATTCTCTTTTCCCTCTGAAATACATGAAACATGAATTATCAAGAAATGAGAAAAAGAACAATTAAATTATCAAAGAAAGGAAATAGCAAGAAAAATGCCTGAATTATTTGACATTTACCCAACATAGTAGTTGTGGGGAGGAGTTTCGAATTGGGCTAGGGGGATTCCTTTCCACCATACAAAGACATCCACAAAAGCATTGTGAGTTAGAATGACAAATTGAACAGCATGGACAAAAGATTAAGAGACATTTTTGAAAAACATTTGAACCATTTAAAATATGAAGAAAAAAGTTCCATTACTTGGGAAAGAGGTTGAGAAATGAAATGGAACTCAAATATTGACAAAATTGCCAGTTTAGTCCATAAGCTTTTATACAATGGGCATGCTGCAGGTAAGGACCATGGTACGTCGTCAGCAGGTCTTGGGGTTGATTCCCACCTTCACATTGGGGGATTGGGTTGAGAGGGGGTGTATGAGGGGAGAGGCCGCAAACGTTGTAAGCAACAAAGAATAGCAAAATCAGCTGTCCGCGAGATGGAAAACCATGGTCTGTTGATAGAAGCCATCATATATACAGCTTGTAGGGAGATGTTTTTCCTAAAATGAACAGAAAATGCAAAAAGAATCACTTCTGCTTCACTCGTTTCTCTATTGTCCATATCTCTTCTATCTGCCCAAATGTGATGAAAGGTAGAAATGGCATCATAATAGCTGCAAGAACATATAAATAGATATGGAATATCAATTTCTACCTAAATGGAATATCATCAATTACACGTTTCCCCGCTAATTGAGTAGTATTATGAGCAATATGACCATATATCCATGAGGCTACGATATGTATTGATTAAGTACTAGTATGGTGTGAGCTGTTGCAGGAAGTTACTTCAAATGATTTGGTATTCCATGTTCAATCCAATTCAAACTATTGAGTTCAGAGAAGATAAAGCTACATAATCTATCTTGTAATGATTTGGAATTTAGGTTTTGGCTCTTAGAAATCAGAACCACGCCGAAATGGACTACTGGAGAATGAAATTAAATGCCAAGTTCACTAGGAGGTTCCAATGTTAATACACAGAATATTCAAGAATGAGAAGAAGAAGAAGAAGAAGAAGAATGAGAGTGACAACATAAATAGACCAATTCTCAACATCTTTTACCATTTATATGGTACTCATGACAATCAAATAATCCTGTAGTCCAAGGATATGACTCAGATTCATTTAAGTAGGGTGACTTGATGGCCACTTGGGTCTCTGGGTCCTAACCCCTTTCTTACTCTGCTCTCATCCAATTCATCTTCTAACAAGACTTTGAAAATTCAGACTACTGAGGCATGCTGAATGAAAGAACTACAGTTTCAGACAAAACTGAGATAACATTTCTTATGATATATTTGAGTCAGTTTTAGAAATTCCCTTCCCTAGAGAGTCACACCCACAACATGAGAATAGTGCTCAAAATTTAAACACTTCAGGTGAGGTCATGGGAAACTTCCATATGCATTGAATGAAAGAAAAATGATCAATTTTGTGAAAATCCTAACAGTGAAAAAAGATCTGGTAGTGTTTTTGATGTGGGTCTTGGAGTTAATCAGAAGGACAGAGATCAATGCCCTGCAGATCTGACATTCGGTTAGTCTCAAGTTCTGATATCAGGTTCTCTTCTAAATCTTTTTTTTTTTTTTCACATGATTCTAGTTTTCTAATGAGGTTTTGAACCTAAATCCAAAATTATGAATTGAAACTCATCCAGTATCATGCATAGCTATTTAAATTTTATTTTATTTTCTTGTTATGTCAACCAATCACCAAGATTTCTTTTCTTTTCTTTTCTTGTCAATCAAACACCTGTGAAATCTTTATTTTTTCTTTTCTTCTCTTTTCTTCTCTTTTCTTTTATTTTCTAGATTCTTTTTTCTTTTCTTTTCTTTTCTATGCTACCAAACATAGCCTTAATGGGAAGTCTTGTTGGAGTTACAAATTACAGTAGAATGTCAAATAGATTTCATTCTACAGTGGATTTTTTATTTATTTCAAAAGCACCCATTTCGGAAAAGAACTCCATGACTTCACTACCCGAGTCGAAACGAGAAGTTCACAATATAGCTCCATGATTCAGTAGAGCATAAGGCGCTTCTCTCTCCAGTCTCCCGCCATGGTAAAGTGTTGAAGCCTATGCTTCGTTCTACCTACTCTGCATTCTTACTCTCTCTAATCCTGAGTTTTTTAGGGTTTCGCAATTTGTGTGTTCTAAAACTCTTGTTCTTGTTTTTGCAGGACTATCTGAAATCAGCGGTTCCTTCTCAGGTCATCGCCGATCGAGGCGCCAACATAGTAGTGATTAACCCAGGTCTTCAACCCTCAGATTTATTCCCTACACCTCCTTTGAATTTTCCGTTTTCAACTGTTCTATATTATTAATTGTTGCTTAAATTTTTTATTTGTGACAAATCCTTGAGTATAAGTTTTCCCTCGTACATGAGAACTATGTTATAAAGATCGTTTGGGCCATGCTTCAATTCAGATGTTTTACGGTCGTTTGTCAAAAGCATTCGGAGTGATTTTGTCGAGTGAACACAAAGCATATGGATATATTAACACTCACTCAAAAAAAAAATTGTTATCCTAAGATGCAATTAAATTGTTATTGTCCGTAAAAGCAAATTCATATTAAGCCCTAGAAGATGAAAGTTTGTTTGTGTTGGTCCTGTTTCTTTTGTAAACAATAGTAGAGTTCATGGAGTCATAATTGACATTCAAGAGGGTGATTTTCTGGTCACATAATGATAGTTGAGAGTTATGACAATCACTCTTTATGAACAATTCTAAATTATTGCTAGCATCAAATCATTTTGTATTGAGCATTTTGTTTTTATCATCTGAAGTAGCAAGTGGAATAATTTCTCTGGCAAATTTATGTATTGAGCATTTTGTTTTATGTGGTTAGAGGTAAATAAAAATCAGTATCACCATGTGGTGAACATCGCTGCATGGATTGAAGGGAGGAGACCCCGCGTGCGCCCCCTACCGGTGGGTGGGCCACGGTGAACGAATTAGGGAAACTCGGTCCCTCTTTTATTTATTTTTTATGTTCTTTTATATTTTCTTTTTGAGAAGGACATGTGTTATTATAGCATTCTAAGGTCTCTTATGGGGATTTAGATGCAGTTGATCTTTGTTTAGTTTTTACATGTTATTTTTGGTGTTCAGGTTCTGCAAATTTGCGGATAGGTCTTGCTCAACAGCAGTACCCTTTTATTATTCCACACTGTATTGCTAAGTACACGAGAGGAGACAATCAGGACCCCAAGAAAAATGTGCAAGATCAGGTAAAGGAAGCGTAATTTTAGGTTTCTGAGTAGTCCTATGATCCTATCCTTTCATTGATTAAGTGAATAATGCATCCCATGGGGGAAAATAGAGAGAGGAAAAAAGGTTTTATTGTTGATGTTTCTGCATCATTCTTTGTTTTTGGTTTCCAGATGCTTAATTCAGGAATTACTCCGGCTCAGCAACAGGAGCGTGAGAAGGCTTATGATATTGTAAAAATAGATGACATTTTGTTTTACATATTTCTCTCACTCTCTTCTCTCCCGTCATGCTTTATTTAAGTGCATGCTTCTGATGAATTGCTTTTATCTGTTTATGTCAGATAGCATCTTTGCTGAAGATTCCATTTTTGGATGAGGAAGTCGCAAACAACTCTTTCCCGCGCAAGGTACAGATTGCCATGAATGATGTACTTCATTTTGAATCTTAATTCCTATCTCAGGTCTTTGTGTTGTGTTCATGGTAGCTGTTGAATGTTGCCATTTATTGCCTTTTTTTTACTCATTGGATAGTGATTAATGACTAAGTGTGACTGTTGTCCACAATGAGGAAATTGTATTGGAGGTAGCTAATGGAAAGCATGGATGCTTTTCATATTTTACTGTATATTGAAAATCCACCTTGAAGGCACCCACAGACTAGTTGAGAGTGATAGCTCAGCTTTGTAGGCCATGGCTCAAATGGTGGCAGTAGGGGACAAAGTAAAACTAAGCAACATCAGTGCCTGTGATTTGTGGTGGTTGTGCAGAACATGAACAATCCTGTCGAAGCACCTAGAATGATGATTTATTACATTTTAAAAATGTTTTAAAAGGGGTGAAGGATTACTTGATGCTTATGATTTAAAGTTAAGTTGCTTAGGAGGTACAAACCCATTATTGCAAGATTGATCTTGAATGAGTAAAATAAACCAGCGGGAGATCATTTTCAATCAATGATATGGGGACAACAAATTAAAGAAAAAGGGGGGAAAAAAAAGAGAATAAAATTCATAACAAAAATCAAAACAGAATTTGTTTTCTTCATTTGATGTTATATAAGAAAGCAAATAAAAGGATTGAATTGGGTATCACCTTGGTCAACATCTCACCAGCCACGCAAAGCATCACACCTTGCAACTGCCTCTCAGGGAGAGCCATAGAATGCCAAATCCCATGTTTCATCTATTCATTCTTTCTCCTTCTCTCTTGTCTTGAAGGAATTACATATTTATAGGCTAACACATTAAAAATTACAATCAACTAACAAATCCACCATACATTGACCATTAACTAACTTCCACCAAACAAAATGACTCCAACATTGACCATCAAACCTCCTTCATTGACAATGGAGAGTCCACTAATGACCGTTAACTACTAACATGCTTATAGAAATTCCACTAACACATGGACTAAATATTGGCCTTAGGCCTGGCCCGTGAAGACCACAAATTTGGGCCTATGTTGGTTGGTCCTTCTTTCTGGAGCTTCTTTTTCACATCAATTCTCCCTGGCTTATTTCATTCGGCTTCGATGAATGTATAAACCAGTGAGATCAATTGCAACATGATCGAATGATATATGGACATCAAAAATAAAAATAAAAACAAAATCTATTTCATAACAGAAATCAAAACAAAATTTGTTTCTTTCTTTTGATGTTACATAGGAAAGCAAATAAAGGACATGACTTGGGCATTTGTAACTGCCTTTCACAGCAAGCCATGGAATGTCAAAGCCCATCTCTTCATTCATTTTCATCTCCCTTTGTCTTGAAAGAATTACATGCATTTACAGGCTAACCCAACATTAAAAAATACAATCCACTAACAAATCCGCCAAACATTTACCTAGCTTTCATAAAAAAAAATAACTCCACCATTGACAATGGACCTCCGTTTCGACAATGTAACCTCCACTATTGACAATAGAACCTCCTTTATTGACAATGGATACTCCACTAATGGCCATAGACTACTAACATGTTTCTAGAAATTTCTTCACATATCGACTAAATATTAGTCTTAGACTTGGGCCTAGGCCTGGCCCATGAAGATCAACAAATCTAGGCCTATGTTCGCTCGTCCTTCTTGCTGGAACTTTTGATCTACATCAATTCTCCGCAACTTGATTTCATTTGTCTCCTACGAGTGCATAAGTATGATAGCTGTCGCCGATTTTCATTTCTCATCGCTCCATAGCTCTGATACTAAATAATGCAATATTAATCTTGAACCTTGTAAAATAAACCAGCGGGTGATCAATTGCAATAGGATTGATGATATAAAGACCAAAAAAAAAAAAAAAAGCCTTCGTTAGCATCTCACCGACCATGCAAAGCATCACACCTTGCAACTATCTCTCACAACAAGCAATGGAATGCCAAAGACCCATCTTTCATCTTGTCATTCTTTCTCCTTCTCTTGTCTTGAAGGAATTACATGTATTTATAGGCTAATCCAACATTAAAAAATACATTCCACTAACAAATCCACCAGACATTTACGTAATTTCCATCAAACAAAATATTTTTGCCGTTGACAATTGAACCTCCTTTATTGACAATGGAGACTCCACCAATGACCATTGACTACTAACATGCTTCTAGAAATTCCTCATTCTCATGGACTAAATATTGGCCTTAGGCCTAGCCCATGATGACCAAGAAAGCCCTTACATAAAAAACATGTGTGTTAATAATGAATAGTGTTCCTCTCAAAAGACTTACTGAAACATGAGTTAAGTTTTTGTGACAGGAAAGTCTTAAACTTTTCGTTCTTTTTTGCTATAACGGATGCCTCTTGTCACTTGTCAGGAGCATTCACGCTTCTCAAACATGGATAGTATTCCTGTAATAACATTACCAAGTATATAGTCTTTCATCAGATAGAGTTTTGGTCACAAGATTAATGCCTCAAATATAAAAAAGATTAATGCTTAAAATAGTAATTATAGATCTAAATTGCACATAAAATCAATGATCATCTTATGCAGACTGTACGTGTTGATGGTTATAATCTGCAAAGTGGCAAGAAGGACTCAACTTTCAGTTGGACAGATGTGATGGAGAGGAACCCCACTTCATCTTCAGCAGTAGGTAACTATAAGGCTGCCTTTTCGGAATTGGTCCACTGCAGCTAGCTTTCTCATCCTTTTGACTGTATTGTAAGCACTTAACTGGCTAGTGATTATATGTTGGAGTTCTGTTTTTTATAGTTTCAGTAATTTAATTTTTCTTCTGAGGCTTTCTACCTTGCCGGTAGATGTATTCACTTTTGTCTAAACCTCGCTCCCATTTGATAGTATGGCTTCACAGCTGCTCCATCATGTGTTGATGTGATGTTCCTGTCTTTTTGGTATTTGTGGCTGCCCATCCTTTTTTTAGGCTGATATAACATTGCTTTAGTCTGGATGGCACCCTAAGTTGACAAAGTGTAGTTGCATGTTTAATGAGTTATGATGCAAATAAAAAGGATACACTTTCTCCTTTTGTTTATTTTTCCATTTCTTTTTGATATATGCATAGTGACGACTATTGCTTTCATTTTCATGAATGATTATGCTAGTGAAGTACCGGACGTAGAAATGCTTTCAGCAGCTTTTTCTCTCGTCACTTCAGTATTAACATACCCAGAAAAAAAGAAAAAAAAAAAGAAGGAGAAGAAGAAGGAAGAAAGAAAGAAAGAAAGAAAGAAAGAAAGAAAGAAAGAATATCCATGATCCCACAGTTATCCACTAATGACTGAAGAGTCAGTTGTAAATTACAAGCATTTGACAATGTACTAATGGGGTGAAACTACTCCTTCATGTGGCTGACAAACAGGGACAAAATGCAATTTTGCCTGATTCTTTGACTGTTGAAGAGGACCTTATGCTGGTTGCTTCCAAATTGTGCAACTTACACATGAGCTTGTATGTCAGTTTTTGGCACATATAGAGCCCCTGTTGGCCGAAGCAATTGGGACAAATCAACTTGTCCAGTTGATTTATTCCATTGAATAAAAAGGTAGACGCTAAATAGTTTACTGAGTATAATAATTAAGTTATGAGTATACGAATGAAGATAATATTGTTTTTATATCTATAGACACAAAATTGCACAAAGCAATGTGAAATGAAAATAAGAGATGAAATACAAGAACTTGTGACATTAAGATGTGGGGGTCTTCCACTGGAGAAACACAGGTATTTGAGAAGGCCAAGCATTTGAAGATGCATTGGTATGTAACATAAAAAGAGTTGATCCTCATTTAGTTGACTTGCAAGATGACAGTGGTGCCCGAGACCTGATATGCCCCGTTCCTATTGAGAAGGGTGGGGTTTGGTATGGGAAAACATGGAGCTCACTGTGTTTGCCTTATTAAGCGTGGAACCCTCTTGCAAGCTTGAAGGGGCAGGTGACGTCAGGGGTGGTCAATATGTAATAGGTTAGATTTGGTTTCAGCACGTGTCTGACCTGAATTGAGATCTAATGCATTTCCATCCCTCGTAAATTATTTGTTTTTTTTTAAGGCATTGGTAGGGACTGAATTATTTTTACCCTTCTTCCCCCCCGCCCCCCCGGAAGAGAATTTCATGCTACATAAAGATGTGATCAAATTATTCACCTATCCTAGTGAACTATTGGATGTCACACTGGCACTTCCTGGAATGTGAGAAGATGGTACCGCACATCCTGAAACATTTGATATAGAATGTAGGCAAATTTCAACAACTACCATTTGCTTCAGGATGCAATGAGTGATGCTTTCGAGACCACATGGCATTATTGTTCTTGATGTTTTGGCATATGAGCCTGAACTTATGCTTGGGGGCTGATACTGTAAGGATGCAAGGCTGAGTCATGATTTGCTAGTTTCTGCTGGTAGATGCATTGCAATGAGGAGGCCTAGAGTCAACAAGGATGTAATAACGGTCTCATGACCTGTTGTATTTTATTGTTTGTATTGCATAGTGGTGAGTGGCAGGTTGACTGTCCTGACCTCAGAAAGTGTTGTGTCACCATCACATGGAAGTCCGTAATCCTAGATGCTTTACTGATGGTGAAATAGTTTTTTTTTTTTTTTGGGGGTGGGGTGGATGGAGAGGGAAGTGAAGGGAGTTATGACTGCCTCCAGGAGATTTATGGCATAATGAATGTGGGTTAACCCCTCCCCCCTTCTTGATAATCGAATTATTGACAAAGAATTTTAGTGCGATGGGGAGAAGAAGTACAAACAAATTGCGCAAGCTAATAGTACAAGAACAAGAAGCCGTCAAGGCTAGAAATTGACAGGGGAACTAATCAGATAGGGACCCAAGGAAATAGAATAATTTGATTAGGCATTTGTTTGCTCCTTTTGGTTACTCTGTTCTATTGTATTTATGATACCATCTGTAATTCTTGGTCCATCAAGATTGGGAACAAAGCATGTGAAAATTTGCTATGGTTTGTAGAGATGCTTTCTTGACATGAATTTTTTGTTTTCATGCTTGTGTTTCATATTTGGAGCAACTGATGGGTGGTTTTCTCCAGAAAAATTGGAGGATGAGGGTGTTAAAGATGAACCCTTGGACAATCCTGAAGATACTGATGGTATAGAGCCTGAATCAAGTGATTTTAAGTTTAGAGAGTTCATTTGTGGTGAGGAAGCCCTAAAAATTTCTCCAACTGAGCCATATTGCTTGTGCCGTCCCATTCGTAGAGGTCACTTCAATGTTTCTCAATATTATCCTATGCAGCAGGTATGTTCCTCCACATCCTTCCTTAGCTGTTTCATTCAGGTTTAGGATGCAATTGGTTGTCACCTGGAATGCACTGGTTTGTTTTTAGTTGCCTTAGCATCAGAGTTCTTATGGTCTGCACTGAAATGAACGCATTTCCATTCATCAATTATTTCTGGGTGAGTAATAGAATTCGTTTCGTTTCCTTAAAAATGTAGAATGAACTACTTTCTACTGAACTACCAGCATGTCTGAGATGATTCCGTTCGGAATCTTAGCCTTATGTTTTCAAATGCTATTGAAATACGAAATGAAATGGTTTTGTTTCAGTTGGGAACAAGATACAGCCTTAACAATTGCATATTCTGTTATATGTAATGTCAAATTGCATTAAATCTTTGTTATTGTGTTTTGCAGCTTGGGTTGGTAATGGTATCTGATATTGGCATACATAAACGTAATAAATACATCGTAACCCCCCCTCCCCAACCAAAGAAAAGAAAGAAAACTTGTAGATGTCTGCTTCATGTTGGGATGATTATCTGATGAAGAAAAGGTTAAGAACATTTTGCTTTTTTATCTTCCCCCTATTTTGTAAGAATGCCTAGTTTCCCTTAGACTGAGATTGATCCTCTCTCTTTTCCTTTTTAAAAGAGGTTGGGAGGGTGGGTTGTTCGTTCTCTTTCCATTTCCATTTTAAGTATTTGGAAGGGCAAAATAGTGATGTTGAAACCCTGTAATTGCAGGCTTAGGACAGCCTTGGATTTTGTATTTCCTATTCAATAGGTTTTCTTCCTGTTTAACTATTTGATAGAATGAGTGAACAAGGCTGAAGCCCTAAAATGTTGGGCTTACACATGACTATCCTGTCTTGCAAACCAGACTCTGACTCGCAATCCCTCTCATGAGATATGGTCCCTTCCGGAGAATAGTGATGTTATTGGATGTTTCTTTTTGTCTTCTTTCTCTAAATAGTGAGTAAACAACTAATCGACAATAGTGTCATTACCCTGTGCTATTTTGCCTGGAGTATCTACTTGACTCCACCTGCATTGTCTATGATGGTACGCATTTGAGTCCTCAGTCAGGTGTAGGTGCTTGGGCATTGCCAAGCTACCATTTCAGTTATGGTGCCTGCAGTTTATCACTCTTGAAACTTGATTCTGTTGATTTTGCAATAGTTACTTTTTTCCAGACATAACTGTTAGCAGGCTTCTCTACCTCCTTTTAACAATTATTTTCTCCTGTCTGTCAACAGGTGTTTGAAGACTTGACTACCATTTGGGACTGGATTTTGACTGAAAAACTGCATATTCCACAGCCTCATAGAAGAATGTATTCTGCTGTTCTTATCGTGCCAGAAACTTTTGATAGTCGTGGTAAGTTTATGACGACAACTCCTTTTTCCTTCTCCTTGGTATCTTATCATTTTCCCTTTCTTTGTTTCATAAGGGAAAAACTAAACATCACACTGTTTTTTTGAACTTTGTCATCATCACAATGTAACATGGTTGGATGTGGGTAGGTCTATGTGATTCATCATGCCGACGTCAAACTCCCCTTATGAGTGACAAACATGGATGGATTAGGGAGGGTCCATGTGGTAGAGTATACCACACCCATCTAACTTGTGAAATTTCAGCCTGAAACAAGCATATGAAGCTGTTAAAAGTAAGTTTGAAGTTTCATAAAATTACAAGATGCTAAATGCTATCTCGTAATAGTAGAAGTTAGTGGTATTCTTGTATTTTTCTGTCACTTTGGATGCTTTATACACTTCATTTGTTGCTGAAATTTGACTAGTGAGATGGGTGTAATTTCCTCTATCACATGGGCTCACCCATGTTTGCCACATGGCTACTTGTGGCAGAGATGAATGTCCCTAGCCTTTGTGAGTTGTGACACCTAACATTGCCAATGATAATATAAATTATGTTCAGAAGCAAGGTTTGGTTGGGTATGGGACTTTGGGTTTACTAATTTTGTTGTGACAACTATTTGTGGTGATTGGTATTTGTCACACCTTGCCACATGGCAAACATGAGTGGGCCCGTGCGTGATAGAGGACACTTTACCCATGTAACTGCTATTGTTTCAGCGCCAAAGCAATTAAAGGAAGTTTCCTAAAAGTGGTCTGAATTACAAGAATGGCACTAATTCTGTTATGGTTGCCATTCTTGTAATTTTATGAAGCTTTAAACTCACTTCTTACCACTTCCTACGCTTGTTTTGTGCAAATTTCACTGGGGGATGAGTATAAGGTCCTATATCAAATAGGGATGCTTCTGTCCATGGCTGCAACGTGTCAAGTGAGCATTGCTTTGGATGTTTTTAAATGTAACTGAGTGGTGATGAGTTTTTCCCAGTAATTAATGCTCTCAATCTGAATCAGGTTGTTATCTCAGTTGAATAATGAAAGTAGCAGATTGGATCAAGTGTAGCCAACCCTTTTTGTTGAGTTACTGCAAAACATCAGGGAATATGACAATGATGACAAATACAATAGCAGCTGCAACTACAGTAATAGTAGCTTATGAAATGAAAAGACATAATAATAGTGAAAAATGTAACTTTACAGCCTTGTCAAGATAAGCTTCCCTTGATGGTCCACAAAACTTTGCCATTTAGCAGAATGTGGTAATTCCGACCATTGAAATGACAGTGAACAGTATAGATAGGCCACTTGTCAAGTTGCAAACTCAAATTCAACCATATACTTCCCTGTGTGTTGGCATGCATCTCTATGCATACCCATGCAAGCTTATAGTAATCCGGCCACTACTGTGCACTTCTCCCATATGCCTCGATTTTCGAAGCTTTATTTTGCCATTTGCCAAACTCTCTCTGGTCTGAAACTTGTCATGTGAGGAGGGGACATAGGGGTCTATCTGTCCTTAAAATTTTGGCCTCATCCGACATTCCACGTGCCAGATTTTTGGGCTGACCAGATTTGCTTGGCCCATAATAATAATGCTATTTTTTATGATAATATATTATTCTTGTGTTCATCAATCATCACTCTAGTAGTCCTTGTAGGCATAATGAAACATGCTTTCTTCTCAGAGAAAATTTCAACCACACTGCCTCAGAATTTTGGAGATGTTACCCATCCATTTTATTTCTGACACGAAGATAGTATGAAATTAGCAATAGAAATTGACATAGTATGATATTATATATTTTTTTTGGGTAGAAACATCGCATGATAATATCACATACTATACAATGTTTTTTTGGTAAATACATACTATACAATGTTTGATGCAGTAAAATTACAATACCCTGTGGATGATAACAAAGCCTAATATGCTGTGTATGATAACAAAGCCTATGTTCTATACGAAATGTGCATGATAACTAAGTATTAAACTCTCTACCCTAATAGGTATATAAATTACAGATGGGTTCTGTTTAGTGTACTACATCAAACATTAGGGAGCTATGGTTCAACGAATAGAGCTCATTCTTTGTTTGCTGGAAGATAGCATCCCAACTGTGCACAAGTATCTGTCTAGTTGAAGTAGTGCTAGGTGTAGGGTGATAAGGTGCATGGGGTGCACATTGAACCACCTTTCAACTTGATGACATTGGGTAAGATTTCAGAACATGACTGTTCTTGAACGTTGCTGCAGTTGTTTAAGAAGTTCAATGCTTGAATCTTTTTGTTCTACACAGAAATAAAGGAGATGCTATCAATTATGTTGCGGGATTTGCAGTTTGGCTCAGCTGTGGTGCACCAGGTATTAAAATATTTTACTCAGCAAGACATATTTTCCTTCATTTCATCTTGATGTACTTGCATCGAATATTTTAACTTAGTGAAATCCATCTCTACTTAGTCACTTACCCAATTGTTGATGCTTGGTAATAATCTGAAAATTGGATGTTAATAGCTTGCCTAGAAACATTGAATTTTTGCTGGATAACTGTATTTTTTGGCTCGTGAGACTTGTTGCTCTACTTCTGCTTATCAAGGTTTTACCTGCCAGATTACAGTTTTTGTAAACTGAGATACAATATCTCATACATGATTTACATTCTTTTATGAAACATTCCCTGCATAGTTGTCAATGTGTCGCCTAGGCAACTGTCTTGGCGTCTAGGCACCTTGACAACGAGGGTCATCTTGGTTGCCTAGGCAGGTGCCTTGGTCGGTTGGTCATTCAAGCTAACTGTGTTGAATTTTGTATCTCTCTGCACGATTCCCATCTTTTTCGGGGTCATATCATTCATTCATGCTTAGCATGATCCACTTCCTTTTGGGACACTACCTTTTATTCCTTCCATTTTTGTGCTGGAGCAGTCAATGAACATGGACTTTCTGGTTGGCCAGCATGCCGGGTTTGGAAACCCAAGCCCAGATGGAACCGGCCTAACCCGGGTTTTTGGTCTAATAAGGGCTGGTAGTAGTTTAGTTAGTCTTTATGTCTTTTATTTTATCTTGCTTTACTTTGGGAAGGCTACTGGTGGTAGAGTTCCATTTTATTTCAGTGTTAGGATATAAATATAATTAGGAGTCTTTGTTTTTTCTCTTTATATAATTTCTTGTACCCAACGAAAGAAACAGATTTGATGAAAAAGAAAGTTGATATTGGGTTTTTGCTCAAGTTGAGTGTGTCATGACTCTCTTTTCTCCCTGCAACTTTAGTTCCACTTTCTTTATACAGTATTTTTTTAAATAGGAACTTTCTGCTGAAAAGTGTTGTGGTCTCATTAGTTATATTTGATGATCCATGAGTCATTGTCAATTTTCAAGTCTCGATGGACAGTATGCCTTATGAACACTAGAACAACACCTTCCAGATTGCTCCCTATAAAACTTTCTGGAAAAGATCCCTCTATCCTTTGAAGCACACAATAAATCAAACTGGAAATATATTGAAAACCCATTCCTGGGGGATATTAGATTGAGTGATGAGGAATATTTGTACTCCCATAACCAAGCAAGCATTTAGTTTGGCATTCTGATAATTTTCGTTGCTATCCTGATTGATGGTTCCAGTTTTTCAGACTGGATTATCTTTGCATCCTCAACATATGTGATACTTTTTTCTTATATTCAGCGATGACATGTTTAGTTCAATATGGTTAATGTGTTGGCATAGGTCATTGTCATCCAACCAACCAAAAAAAATTCATTGTCACGCAAACCCTTTTTATGCATATGATGCAATTGGACTGACCTCTATAGGCTTTTGTTTTATCAATATATTGCGAAAGATACAATGTCTTGGTAGTGGCAATGTGCAACATATTTATGAAGTCATCGCCTTTTTTTTTCACTTGAAAAATGTACTATTCCCCTTGGGCAGCAACTCTGCTAGCTTTTTTGGTTCAAAGATCCTTTTATTTATTATTCTTAACATGGTTGAGCAGGAAGGTCTTGCTGCTGCTTTTGGTAATGGCCTATCAACTGCATGTGTTGTGAATATTGGTGCTCAGATGTCGTCAATCATCTGCATTGAGGTAGAGGCAGTTTGTCTGGATTACTGATTTCTTACTTATTTATTTATAATGTTGGACTTTAATATTTGACAATCGTTAAACAATTGCGTGTCAAAAATTTCATATTAATTGAATCAGAATCTGCTGCTTCTATGTTGCTCAAGTCTGTGAGTTTAGATTCCAAAGACTTGGATCAAAATGTGTCCTCCTCTGCTAATCCTAACCTCTTGCTTCGCCACCCAAAAATTTTATACTAGGGTAGTTATAAGAATGAAACGTTCACATTTATACAGCAGTGAGGGAAATGATGGAATCTTTTATTTTAACAGTTAATTGTTGCCTCTGCTAATTTTCAGGATGGAGTAGCTCTGCCTACCACTGGAGTGACTTTGCCATTTGGTGGAGAGGTGAGTATCCTGATTTTACAGCCATGTCCTATCATGTGCGTTTTAATTTCAGCAGTTAAATGTAGCCTCTCCCATACATACCTTTTGAAGTTTAGCTTTCTCAACCTTAATTTATGAATATAAGGAGATACTTTGGGATACATCCTTCGGGACCTTTGTAATTGGCACTATTATGTGTTGTCATAATCCAACCAGCTGAGATCTTTTTTATTAGCATTAGATCTCCTATTCCCTTCCTAACTTAGCTACTCCTTTATTTGTAAGCTCATTTTCTAAGTGGCCATGTATTGGCCAAGCTCTAAATGAGTATTCTCCCTTTCAGGATATATCAAGAGGCCTTCTATGGATTCAGCAACACCATCAGACGTGGCCAACAATTTCTACTAACCCTCTGGCAAAGCCTATAGACATGTTGATGCTCAACAAATTGAAAGAGTCTTATTGCCAGATTAGAGTGAGTTTCTTACTTGTTCGCCTTGATATCCTTAGACCTTAGGGGCTGTTTGCTAAAGAACTAAGGATCTCTTGTTGGGAGCAAGTTGTTTCTAACTTTTCAATCACTGGATCTTTGTATCTTTTTTACTTTGTATTTATAACCCTAGCTTTCTTATGTCCATCTTCATTGTGGTGGTATGCCACATTTATTGAATTGATGCTGGCTCGCTGTATGATTTTTACAAATGATAACTAGGCACTTAGTAAGAAAGGCCTTTTATGATATGTGCAATATGATTATGACTTGAATCATTCCTTTTTCAGTTGTAATTTTTTTTTCAAGAGACTTGGAGCTTCTTCCTCCTCTTTGGCCCGGAGTTGGTATTAATGGAGCCAAGAAACAATTTTGGTCACTGGTTGAATGGAACAATTGAAGGAAAAGATGGCCTCGTCAGAGTCACTAACTGTTTGCGTAGTGAAATCTTGGTGGTCGAAGTCCATTGAATTGCTTCCGTTGTTAGTAGTTATCAAGTTCAAAAACTGTAACAGAGATTTCAGCACTTGGATGGAGCTCTTATAAGGAAAAGATGGTCTTCTTAGAGTCTCAGGCCATATACTTGATGTGGTTTATGGCGGGGAAGGAATCACTGTCGTTTCTTGGCACAATGAGTTGATTCAGCTATTAATACTTGCCACTCTCATAACTGTAAATGTGGATTTTTATGTGAAAGGGGTTTCCTGGCTTTAAAATGATGAATTTGAGTTGGGTGGGACTTAAAAGGTGTGATCTTGGAGAGTGGAAGTAGTGCAAAAGGCATTTTTTCCTCGTTCGAAGAAGCTCATACCGGTGCAACATAATATTAACCTCTTTTTTTTTTCTGGTAGAAAGATCAACTTCGACAGATGGTTATTCATAAACTCCACCGCCGGAATCTTGGAACCAAATTCAGTAGTCGGAAATGGTTATATTCTTAGAGTTCATTCCAGGGATGCTTAACATTACATATTCTTGTGATGTGAACTTTATATTCTGTTGGAAGGTTTTTGGTTCGACTTTTTCTACATGTTTTCATTCTGGGGTTGAAAATAATCTTATGCTGTTCTTGCTTGGGCATTAGTTTGGGCTTAGTGACCATGGAGCTTACTAAAACAGCTGTGACCATATTGTAGATGTTTCTTAGTACTGCTGTGGTATTTTATGGTCTTAATCTTAGGAGCAGAATTGAAAAGCAGATTTTTTTTCATTAAAGGGGACTTTAAAAAACTTCAAGAATTTCTTGTTCAGTGGAATGTTTACAACTAATCTTGTATTCAATAAAATCCGATTGGGTTGACTAAATAGAAAATTTTGTTACGATTTCCAAGTAGACAGTAGTCTATACACCATAAGGCATGTACTTTAATTAGAAGTTCGCTGAAAGTAACATGCATTTGAAAAATTATTATGAAATGGCTTCTAGTTATATTGAATTTCCTTTATTTTGCAGGATGGGGAACTCGATGCTGTTTCAGTAGTTCATTCTTATGAGGATGGAATGCCTGCTGGAATCCATAAGACTAGACTGACTGCTCTTAATGTAGGTTTCTCTTTTTTAAAAACCTTTGTGCATCTGTCTCTCTGTTTACCTAATAGTCAATGGCCGTCAACTTGTTTAGAGATGCTTTCTTATTTTGTTGTTGTTAGAATAGGAGTTAAGTGTGCCGCAGGGGCACATTGGGGCTTTCCGCCCCCTCCACGACCCTATTTAGAGTGGGGTGGCTGGATGGGGGGGTATACTTGTAATTGGGTTATTTCTTTTACTTGTACTCCTATTATGACTCTATTTTGCATATTATAAATAAGGGGCTTGTGTGATCAGTCAGAACACACAAGCATTCTCCCTATTCATACTGTTAACATGGTATCAGAGCCTAATTTCTGATCTAAGTTTCCAGTTTCCAGCCCCTTCTCTCCTTCGAGAATTGCAAGCCTCCATCCCCCTCCCTTCCATCACCTTTGTTAGCCTCCATCTTACTAAAAGCCAAAACCTTTGCAAAAAAAAATAGGGTTCTTTCACTCTCTGTGATTTTTTATTCTTCTACGCTTAGGGAGTGTGGTTCCTCTTTAAAGAACACACCTCTACCTCTTGAAGATTAAGTTCAGCAACCTAGAAGGACTCGACTACTTGCAAGATTGGAGTTCAACACTAATTGATTTTTGCAAATCATGACCCTGGTCAAATCGATTTTTAGGAATCCCTCCTTAGAATTAGCTGATTTTTTGAGATCATCCTCACCCTTGAAGAGGAGGTCGACCAGACTTGTGGCCCTATTTGCCAAGTCTTTGGAGCAATCTCCCCTCTTTTTTGATATTTAGGGTTTTCTCCCAAAACCCTAATTTGCCTATCTGAACAGTTCATCAGAATCAGATATAATTTGGAGGAGTGCCTCACTACCCTTACTGGGCAATTCGATCCAAGTATAGACATTTTCTGACAGCTGGTTTTGAAGATCTAGTATTTCTCTCACTCATGGTTGATTTTTTGCTGGTTCAATCATGTTTGTAGTAACTACTGTAACCTCTGGATCTGATAGACAAAGTCGCAATGATTGCATGCTTTTTGAGGCTAGCTCTGTGAAATTGGAGGGAACTAATTATCTCATGTATTCCAGATCTACCTGTCTTTCCATTACTAGTAGAGGTCTCATTGGACACATTATTAGGAAAATTAAAGAAACCCTCTATTGAGGGTACTTCTTAGGATAAATGGGTCACTAATGACTCTTTGGTAATGGCTTATTTGATTTGTTCTATTCATCATTCTATATCTAGAGGATTTTTGCTGTTAGATATTGCTTCTTAGATTTGGGTTGCTGCCAAGGAAACCTATGGGCAGTTAGGGAATGATGCTCAAGTATTTGATTTTCGTAAGAAGGTTCAAATCTTCTCTGGTCTCGGCTTCTCTAGATCATTCTCAACGCAACCCCTAGCGTAGCTAGATCTCAAGAGTATTTTAGTCGGCCCGTCAATCTTCAAAACTTTTCCAATAGCTCCTGCGATAGATCTGAGGCATTATTCATTAAAGAAATTCAAAGAAGACGAGGGACAGAGATCCACACCGATGCCAATGCAGATTGGTCCAAAGGTTAGTCTGCAAGTCCGAAAGGGCTACGAACGGATAGGGTGGGGTGTTCTCCTGTCTTGTCTTTTGTCAATCATTTCTACTTTGGCTAGTTGGTTTCTTAAGTTTGTTTACTCCTTCACCTTATATTTTTTATATGTTAGAACTAGAGGCCGATCTATGGCCTCACAGAGTCGAAATTTTTTTTTGCTTCATAATTTTTTTTTTTCTAGTTTATACATTTTCCATCAACATAAAATGTATTTTTTTATGGATAATATAGTTAATCATGTACTCTAAATGTTAGCTAATTAATGTTGACGTATGTTTTGATCATGGCTTAAATGCATTATTTACTTGTTTTACTATCATATTATATCTTGTTCTAGCAATATTTCATAAAATCTCCTGAATAGTTCGACGATTGCTGCCAAACAAGGGTGTAACTCTAAAACACTGCCATGTTCTAATATTTTTTTTGTAAATTTAAGTTATAAGCATTTTTATTAACCTTAAAACAAGCTCCCCACCAAGTTTCAAGTTATAATATGACTGTTTGACCACCGAAATTGTCAACCGAGTCAACATAAAAAAAATACCCAACTCGTCGAGATTTCGGTATTTTGGTGGTTCTGAAACCACCGAAAAAGCGAAACGAAATGAGATTTCGAACCTTGGATGCAACACAAAAGTGAAGTGTTCAGTTGTTTTCAGCGGTTCATAAAATGATTTAGACTTAGTTCAATACCACTCTGAAAATTCTCTGTAGTGATAGTGGAACAGAGCATATGGAGGGTTAGTTTCAAAAATACCTAGATGATCATGTGATTCTTCATCAGACAACCTGTGTCGGCACTCCTGCTCAAAATGGGGTGGCTGAATGCAAGAATAGACACTGGATATTGCTCGAGCTATGATGTTTGCTAGACAGGTTCCACCTCAATATTGGAGTGATGCTGTTCTCATAGCAGCTTACCTAATAAATCACATGCCAACTTGTGTCCTCAATTCTCGAACTCTTGTTGAGGTTCTTCATGGGATTACATCCTTCCTGGTTCCTCCAAAGACTTTTGGGTGTGCCTGCTATGCTAGGGATCATCATTCACCAGGAAAATTGGAACCTCGAAGTACTAAGTGTATCTTTCTGAGTTACTCTCCTACACAGAAAGGATACAAGTGCCCATCCTCCTTCCGGCATACTATAGTAACAATGGACGTTGTGTTTCGTGAATCTGTTGGTTACTACTCATCTCACCTCTTTAAGGGGTGTTTGGTATTATAGTAGTGAAGAAGAGATGACTCTGAATCTGCTTGCTCCACTAGGGTACCCATCATCTTCCCGTGAGGATCCTCATGTTCCACAAGACAGTGAGAGGATAGAACCTATGACAGAGACTCTTGTTCCTATTGTTCCAACTCAGGGGGAGATGACTCCAGTAGAGAACCATTGGTGAATTCTAGAGACAAATTGATGACTCTACTCTTCAAGTTTATCGTAGGGGGACATACCAAAAATAAGCAACTTCAAACCATCACCACTATTGCAACACCTTCACACATCCCTTCGCCAGCCTTGGATCCAGAATCGGTTGAGCTTCATACTTGAGGTATAATCTCTCCTTCTGACCAACCTATTGCTCTTAGAAAAGGCATTAGGACCTGTACTCAACACCCTATATCTCATGTTGTTTCATAGGATTCCCTTTCTCCATCCTATCGTGCTTTTGTGTCTTCTCTTTCCTCTACTTGTGCTCCCAATAATTGGCAAGAAGCTCTTGTAGATAAAAAATGGAAGGCCGCAATGGAGGAAGAAATTGATGCCTTAAAAAAGAATGCTACATGGGAACTTATGACTTTTCCACTTGGGAAGAGACCTATTGGTTGTAAGTGGGTGTTGGTGGTAAAACAGAAGATTGACAGTTACAAGGCAAGGCTTGTGGCCATAGTTGTCACGGTGCCAAGGCGAACCAAGGCGGTGGAGGGTTGTTTAAGCACTTAGGCGAGAAGGCCCCCGCCTTAAGGCGACCAAGTGTTATTTTTTTATTTTTTCAATTTTCTAACGTTATTGAGTAAGCTATATATACCTTGTATCATAAAAAATCAGATTAAGTCACATCAAGTCATTAAAAATCAACATTTACCACATCAAATCATAAAAAATTAACATTAAGTCGTATTAAGTTATAAAAAATCAACATTTAGAGAAATGCTCTTGTTTTATAATAAGTTTGATTGGTCAAATGATTTTATTCTTGCATGAGACTTTTGTATTAGTTATAAAATAAAACCAGTTTTTCAACAAGTCTGAGATTACTTAAATCAGAGTTGTAATGACAAAGTTATGTTCTGGTCAAACTTATTTTTAAGTGCGTGAATGTTGTTAAAATTGCCTAAATGAAAATAATTTTATGAATATCAAAACAAAAGATTATTTTACCAGACTTTTGGTTTTTAGCAATGTTTTAACATGATAGAATTTATAAAATTTTCATAATTGAGAAAAACCCCAGCATTTAAAAGTTGAAAATCGTCCTTATAACCAAAATCTAGATTTTGTTCTTGGACTGAGGGGTTGACTTTTTTTATCCTTTTGGAATTTGATTTTTAAACTATTTTTATTGGATTCAAATATGGGGTATTTTCTTATTTATGAATAATATCTTAAGTAAATGATTTAAATGATATTTTGCATAAATAAGTGCTAAAACATATGGCGACATGCAGTGCAACAAGGTGACTGCCGCCTAGGCCCCAGGAAAACCACATGGACGCCTAGTTGTCGCTTAGGCGACGCCTTGACAACTATACTTGTGGCTATCAGGAGACGTTTGCCCTAGTTTCCAAGTTGACTTCTGTGCGAGTGCTACTCTCATGTGCTGTGAACCTAGGGTGGGAACTCTAACAACTTGATGTAAAGAATGCTTTCCTCCATGGAGAGCTCGATGAGGAAGTGTATATGGATATTCCACCAGGTTTCTCTAGTACAAGAACTCAAGGCAAGGTCTGTGATTTGAAGCGTGCTATCTATGATTTAAGTCACTAACCTAGAGCGTGGTTTGGAAGATTTCATAAGGCTATGACATTTGTGGGTTATAAGCAGAGTAATGTTGACCACACATTGTTCATGAAGAGGTCTGGTGAGGAAGTTACTATGCTCATAGTCTGTGTAGATGACATCTTGGTAATAGGAAATGATAGTACTTAGATTGTCATCTCAAGGGTTTTCTGGACAACTAATTTGAGATAAAGGATCTTGGAAAATTAAGGTACTTTCTTGGGATTGAAGTTGTCAGGCCTTCAAAAGGCATCTTTCTCTCTCAAAGGAAGTACATCCTTGATCTACTAGTCGAGACAGGTATGGTGGGTGAACCAGCTGATGGAGGCTGCTACCAACGGTTGGTAGGAAAACTGATATCTCTCTCACACATGACCTGATATTGTTGTGGCTGTGAGTTTGGTTAGTCAGTTTATGCATGATCCCTATTCCTCTCATATGGAAGCAATTATGTATCTTGCGATACTTGAAGTCAGCTCCAGGGAAATGGATCATTTTATCTCCTCATATCATCTCTAAGTTGAAGCTTATATAGATGCTGATTGGGTTGGTTCACCTGACAGAAAGTTCATCTCTGGTTATTGTACCTTTTTAAGTGGGAACCTTGTTACTTGACGCAGTAAGAAGCAGAATGTGGTGGCTAGATCTAGTGATGAAGCAGATTTTTGTGCCATGGCATAGGGGATTTGTGAGTTATTGTGGTTGTATACACTTTTGGATGATATTGGTGTACCTTTTCATCTTCCTATGATGCTTTGCTATGATAACAAGGCTGCTATCAGTAGTGCTTATAATCCAGTACAACATGACCGAACCAAACACATGGAGATCGACAGACACTTCATCAAAGAGAAGTTGGATGCTGGATTGATATGTGTTTCTTTTGTGAAGTTTGATGATCAACTAGCTGATGTGTTCACTAAGGGGCTGGTTGGAAAGATGTTTCATTGTAGTTTAGTAAGTTAGGCATGTGTGACATATATGCACCAACTTGAGGGGTAGTGTTAGAATAGGAGTTAAGTGTGCCACAGGGGCACATCGGGGCTTTCCCTTTCCACCGACTCTATTTAGAGTGGGGCGTCTGGATGGGGGGGTATACTTGTAATTGGGTTATGTCTTTTGACTTGTACTCCTGTTATGCCTCAATTTTGCATATTATAAATAAAGGGCTTGTGTGATCAGTCAGAACACACAAGCATTCTGCCTATTGATACTGTTAACAGTTGTCAACTTGCCAAGGAGGACTAAAGCTAGTTTTCACGAATCTTGGTCAACATTGTTGACTATTATGTGGTAGCATAATTGAATAGGAATGGAAACAGAGGAATTGTTAAAATTTATGCTAAGAGATTCCCCAGGGAGCTTCTCTCTTTTCCATTTTAAATTTTAAACCCTGATTCAATTGGTATAAGGAGAGCAACTGGAGGTTTTTATTTTTTATTTTTTATTTTTTATTTTTTATTTTTTATTTTTTATTTTTTCCCTTTTAAGCTACAAAACTTTGTTGAAGAAGAAAGACTGCTAGAAATAATACAACCACCCCTCAAAGGGAAGAAATTGATGGGATGTCGCCTGTAGAATTGGAACAAGGTGGATGACATGTTCTTGTGGATGCATCTTACATATTCTTTGGCTGGACATGAAGCAAAGGATCTTTTAAAGTGTCAACTATTCTCTTCCAAGATTTGTTGTGGATGCGGGGGCTGGTTTCTTAGGCACCATTTGATAACGTTTCTGGAAACAAAAACTGATTTTTTGGTGTTTGATAAACCTGTTTCTCGAAACGTTTTTTGCAGACATAATGCCACTAAAAAACCTAATAGTATCATCGGATGCCCAAAAGGGAGAGAGGGTTCCGTTGCCTCTTTTTAGGTTTAAATAGTTGAGAGATTTATCGGGCACACCTTTTTTTTCCTCTCAAATTCGTTTCTAGAAACGACGAAACAAGTCGGACTTGTTTCGTCAAAGTCGTTTCCAGAATTGTAAATAAGTTTCTAGAAACGGGTGGAACGGAACAACTTTATCAAACGCTTTTTAGGTTGTTTCTCCATTTCTAGGAACAAGTAAACACAGAAACGGCAGAAACGGTAGAAACGGAATGTTGTCTAACGGTGCCTTAGATTAGGCTTTTATCTTAAGTAGTATAAAGAGACATCATGTCTGTCTTTCGGGGAAGCATTATATTCATTTTGTCGGAGGACAAGAAAATCATGCCAGGATTTCTCATCCCTCTTTGAAGCTTTATTTACATTTTAAGTAAGGAATTTTCTTTTTGTTTCCTATCAAAAAGAAATAGTTTAAAATTGCTAATCACTTAATAGTCTTCTTTTTGTTTTTAGAATGACATGGATAGCATGGATCACATTTGATGTCTAACAGTTTCTGGAAATAGGTTCCTCCTATGGGTCTGTTCTACCCTCAGCTTTTGGTTCAGGATGAGTATCCACCACCACCTCGTTCTTGGTGAGTTATTTCTCCGCCAAATTCTTTTCTTTGTTTGCAACAATACAGTGGATATGCATATTCTATCTCTTACATTTTCTACTTAATGTTTGGTTTTATCTCCAGGTTTCATGACCATGAGGATATGCTGGAAGATACATGGCATATGGATTTCCCCAGAAGGTCTGATATGTCAGATGGTTTGTTTCTTGGTGTAAATGGTGGAATGCCCATGTGGGACAACTATCCAGTCATTCCAACTAGACATAAGAAGGAGGATAATCTCGGTCTTGCAGAAGCCATAGTGAATAGCATTCTTTCAACTGGTAGATTTTGTATATTTCTTCCACTTGGAATTTAGGAATTTGATAGAATATTTGATGAAACTATCCCATACCAAATTTGCAGGGCGTATAGACCTTCAAAGAAAATTGTTTGTTAGCATACAACTGGTAAGTTTTGGTAGTATTTTTCTACAATGTTATTCACTACATGTTTTGTATTTTGGATAATGACATGGTTCTGGACCTCAGATTGGTGGGGTAGCGCTGACAAGTGGACTTGTTGGAGCAGTGGAGGAAAGGTATTTCTGCATTCCCCCCCCCCCCTGTTCTATAATCATTTTCAAAGCACTAACAGTTTAATATTTGGAGCATTGAAATTTCAGACTCTGTTCAAATGGAACCCTGTGGTATAACTGCTACTTTTTCGGATGTAGCATATCCACTGTTCCAACTTTTGTCTTGCTCACTTGAGAAATGAAATTTCTTCTTTTACTGGAAACCCTGTTCGCAGCATGAGGTAGTGCAAGGTCTTCTATTTGTTCTGCAGGTGCATGGATTTTAAATTTGCAAAAATCTATTATGACAAGCTGTGAGAATCAAGATGTCCCGATGATGAGGTCCGTCAAAATAGATGAGGAGTTGCCACCTAGATTAGGACATTAGGTCTAGGACCCACATTGGAAATATTTGACAGCATTGATGATTGGACTAGTATGACCGCGATAGAGGTCGGCTCATGTTGCAGACCAGGGAAGGTGTTAGGCACCCCTGTCATCCCGAATAAACCGGTCTTCCTAATTGCTCAGCATTAATCCTTTAAGAAAGGAAAAGGGAGAACCATACCTTGGCTGAATGTGCCACAAAAGGTATAATAAACATAACCCTGTTTTTCGAATAATATTAACCAAAGATAACCTCACAAATTAAGGGGGAACAAAGAAAAAAAACAACTTAAAAACATCCTAACACCCCACCACCCCCCACACCCCCTCAAAAAAAAAAAAAAAAAAAAAACCTTATGAAAAGATATGAGTGTTGAGCTTATTATGCTGCCACTGCCACCTTGTGGAGGGCAGCAGCGAGTCTCATGTTATCTCAATGCTCTATCTCACAAAATATATAAGCAGTGAAGCTGAAATTCTAGGACTAGAAAGAGGACTTACAGGACCTTGAAACGCACTATGGCAGAGGTCTTGGGGATGCCTACAGCTCAGGATGCATTGCTGAGTAGTCCCTCGGTGTGTAGATGCTCCTTTCTACGATCTAGAGCTCTTCCACATGAATTCTGGATGCTTTGGGGGTTGGGCATGGCTCTTTTGTAGTTTAGGAGATAGCCAGCTTCCTTATTAGGATTTGGCAATTGGAATCACCTCAAATGTTGGATATTGAGGGATATCCACTCATAAATCCAAGGGTCAGAAATCGGGATGTGTCTAGATAAGGCAAGTATTTTCCCTTAAAGGACATGCGATGTGACTTCCACAGTGCGGCACCACCCTAATGACAACAGCGTGAGCTGTCACAACATAGAAGCATCTCATGTGGGTTTGTATTTTGATTCTGATTCAAATTGCCCCGCTAACTCATTCTGGAATTCCCTTTTTCCTAATTTTCTTTACTTTTCCTCAAAATTATAAAATGTTATGTCTTTAAATCCATAAGTCCAAATTTCGTGATCCAAACGTCGTTGGAAAGCTTTTTCTGAGTACTATCCAATGGTATAAAAATTTCAACCATTTCGATAAGAGTTATTTAAAAAACTTATGGTCACAATGTTTAGGTGACCCAAGGCATTGGAGGTAGGGTTTTAAGTATTGGTAAGTATCATATCTTATCGGTATTGATTTGATACTATTTTTCCCACAAAAAAAAAGTGTATTATTGCAATATTAAAACCAGAAACCAGAAAGGAGAAGAAGAAAAGAAGAGAAGAAGAAGAAGAGAAGAGAAGAAAAGAGAGATCGAAAAGAGTCCCAATGTGAGATCAGTCTGCGATCAGTCCAGAATAACTGATCGCAGGTCTCTTAGATAGTATTTATTAAAGATATGGAGAAGATTACAAGTATACCCCCCAAACATAGAACCAAACCCTAATAGGAGCAAAGCAGGTCCGATAGGACAAGTATGCCCCTATCGGACCTGTCCAGAAGTCGCTAATCCCTTATCGGGATTAGCGTTGTTTTGAGAATAGTGATAGTTCAACAGTCCCCCTCAAGTTTGAGCATACACATCAGCCATACTCAGCTTGGTACACCCATTGCGAAAACTAGGAGCAAACAAAGACTTAGTAAACATGTCAGCTAACTGATCCGTTGAAGGAAAAAACGGAGTCTCAATCAGCTTCTTTAGAACAGCATCACGAACAAAATGGCAGTCCACTTCTATGTATTTGGTTTTCTCATGGAAAACTGGATTACTAGCAATGTAAACTACAGCTTGGTTGTCACAATACATCTTCATTGGCTTTGTCATTGGAAATCCCAACTCCAAGAGTAACGACCATAGCGGCATCAACTCAGTAGTGGTATGAGCCATAGCTCTGTACTCTGCTTCTACATTGGACCGGGCAATAGTAGTCTACTTCTTGCTACGCCACGTAATAAGATTACTTCCAACAGATGTGCAGTATCCAGTAGTAGATCGTCGATCAATTGCAGAGCCAGCCAAATCAGCATTAGAATACCCTACTAGATCCATATGCCGATTAGGACGATAAATCAAACATTTTCCAGAAGCACCCTTCAAATAGGGAAGAACACAAACGGCAGCATCTCAATGTGCTTTTTGAGGAGACTGCATGAACTGACTAAGGACTCCAGCGGCATAGGAAATGTCGGGGCGAGTCACAGTGAGATAAATCAACTTGCCAATCAAGCTTCTGTACTGATGCACATCCTGGAGGGGTTCGCCATGATCCACACCAAACTTTTGGTGGGGTCCATAGGAATATTAACGGGTCTGGATGCAAGCATCCCAGTATCAGATAGAAGATTTACCACATACTTCCTTTGAGACAGACTAATCCCTTTCTTGCAGCGGATTACCTCAATCCTTAGGAAATAATGAAGTTGGCCTAGATCCTTTGTTTGAAAATGGTGTTGGAGATGATCTTTTACTTCAAAAATTCCTGCCTCATCAGTGCCAATCAGAATAATGTCATCAACATATACTACCAAAACAACCAGCTTATCACCTCTACGACGAACAGACAGAGAGTGATCAGAATGACACTGAGAAAAACCACAAGTAACTATGGTAGCGCTGAACTTGTCAAACCATGCTCGAGGAGACTGTTTAAGCCCATAGATAGCCTTGTGTAAGCGACACACATGACTTGTACTCTCCCCTTGAGCAACATACCCCGGAGGTTGCTCCATATATACCTCTTCCTGTAGATCACCATACAAGAAGGCATTCTTGATGTCCAACTAAAATAAAGGCCAAGCAAAGTTGACAGCAAGAGAAATAAGAAGATGAACAGAATTCAGTTAACAACCGGGGAGGTCTGAAAGTAATCAACACCATAGGTCTGAATATATCCCTTAGCAACCAGCTGCTTAACAGAGCCATCAAAATGATACTTAACAGTGTAACACCCAGGGACACTTCACCAGATCCTTACCAGGAGGTAAATCTACTAGACTCCAGTTACCACGACTTAAGAGAGCATCCATTTATACATCCATGGCAGCCTTCCATCCAAGGATACGTAGGGCCTCATTATGGGTACAGGGAATGGGGTTGGTGGAAAGAGATAGGGCAAGACCATGGATGGGAGGGGGAAGATGAGATAAAGACACAAAGTTATCAATAGGGTACACAACCATAGATTTTTGAGTGCAAGAACGTGTACCTTTCCTGTGTGCAATTGGTAAGTCATCAGACGAAGGAGGAAGAGGAGCTTCACCAGAGGAAGGCGACAGTGGAAGGAGTGAAGCATTTGGAGTAATGACCTCACCACTTGGCGTCCAATCTCCTTCCTGCACTGATAAACCTGTAGAGGAGGGGGGCCACTGGCACTAGGAGCATCAGGGAAGGGTATAAGTGAGGGTATGGGTGGAGGAGATGGAGAAGACCACTCTACACTAGACGAGGGCACAAGAGGAGGGTAGAATGACGTACCTTCAAAGAAGGTCACATAGACACTGACAAAGTTCCTGTGAGTAGTAGGGTCATAACACTTATACCCTTTCTAAGTACGAAAATTACCCAAAAAAATACATTTAGTAGATCGAGGAGACAACTTATCAACTTGCATGTGCAAATTATGAACAAAACACACACCCAAAAAACCGAGGAGGAATAGGAAAACTCGGTAAATTAGGATACATAACAGAGAAGGGAGATTTATCGGACAAAACAGATGATGGCATGCGATTAATCAAATGGCATGCAGTTAAGACTCCATCACACCAAAAATGCTTAGGCACATGCATATGCAACATCATGGCTCGGGCAACCTCAAGGAGGTGCCGATTCTTGCGCTCTGCTACTCCATTTTGCTGTGGATTATAGACACAACTAGTTTGGTGGATCATCCCATGAGTATCACAAAAATTAGAAATATCAGTTTGAACATATTCTAAAGCATTATCAGAACGAAAGATTTTAATAGGAATGCCAAACTAAGTCTTTATTTCATTATGAAATTTTTTGAATACATGTAAAAATTCAGACTTGTCCTTTAACATGTAAAGCCATGTAAGGCGAGAATGATCATCCACAAATGTCACAAAATACCGACACCCAAATCTATTACTGACTCTGCAAGGACCCTATACATCAGAGTGGACTAAAGAAAATAAAGACTGACTACAAGACACAGAGCGAGATGGGAAAGACACACGATGATGTTTCCCCAACTCACAAGCCTCACACTCTAACCTAGGAGCAGACTTAAAACTAGGGAATAAAAGTTGTAACCTAGAAAGCGACAAATGACCTAAACGACAATGACAATGCCATTGGAAGGGAGTGACGTCTCCAGTAGCTGTAGCAGCAGCAGAAGGGGTAGGGCAGCTGTTGTTGAGGTAATATAATCCATTCTTTTTACGCCTTCTACCAATTGTCTTCCTTGTGTGAAGATCCTGAAAGGCACAGTAAGAAGGAAAGAATGTTACTGAACAATTTAACGAATTAGTTAATTGACTCACTGAGAGAAGACTTAATGGAAATTGAGGAACATGTAAGACAGAGGATAGGTTTATGGATGGGGGAGGTGAAATAGAACCATGACCTAGTACCGGTGTTAAAGCACCATTAGCAAGAATCATAGAATTCGAACTGGAACCAGTAGAAAAGTTCTTAAAAAGTGATGACTTACCGGTCATATGGGCAGAAGCATCTGAATCAATGATTCAGGGGGTAGATGTAGTAGTAAGAAGGGTTGAGGTACCTGTGTGGGATAGGGTAATAGCAGATGTAGACGCACCATTGGATGTAGAAGAGGATGCCTCAAGAGTGTGCAAGCGCCGGAGCAACTGATTGATGTCATCGCGCAGACTAGTAGAGGAATCTCTGGAGAAGGTGTAGTCTTAGTAGCAACCGGAGACACTGTGTCAGTACCCTCATCTGACATTGCATGATTGGCCAACTGGGTTGCCCATTCTGGCTTGCCATGCTTTTCCCAGCAAGTCTCAACCATATGGTTAGGCTTCCCACAGTATGTGCACTGTCGAGCAGCACAATCAGATGGCTGTCCAGTAGGACCTCTACCAGCGAAGCCACATCCTCCCCTATGACCGAGACCACGGCCAAGGTTAGCAACAAAATCAGAGTTGTCTCTGGAAGACTGATCAAGCTTGGTGGAGGAGGTGATGCGCTGCAATCGAGAATAAGCATCATTCAAAGTAGGAACTGTGTCATCCGCAAGTAAGTGACCCTTTACTGCCTTTAGATCATTATTCAGACCAGCCAAGAACTTGGAGACAAAAAATTCATTACGTTGAGCCTTCAACTTGTCACTATCAGTGGTCAAGGGCTGGAAAACATTGAGTTCTTGCACCATTCCCCTGAATGTACTGTAATACTCTGAAAGAGATTTGTCAGACTGGTGAAACTGAAACTTCTCATAAATATCATAAATTTTTGTCATGTTCTTTTTCTGAGAGTATGTTTCTCACAAATCATCCCATACTCTCTTTGCAGTAGAATGGAATATGACATTGGCAGCCACATCAGGTTTCATACTGTTTAATAATCAGATTAAAATAAGAGCATTCTCCTTCAGCCAATCATCATAACCAGTATCTGAAGATAAAGGTGGATCAAAAGTAGTATACTTGAGTTTTCCCTTGGCCATTAGGTACGCCTTCAACGATTGAGCCCAAAGGAGGTAGTTGGAATTACCTTTGAGCTTGACAGAGGTAATCTGGACATTAATGTTGTCCGAGGTAGAAGAGGCAGTAGTAGGAGTAGTCATGTCTTTTGTCTCAGCCATGAAGATCTTCAGATCTGAAAACCGACAGCCAGTGCAGTACTAACCTCTGTTAGTTAAAACGGGAACGGAAAAAAAAACATTTTTCGGTATGGGTATGTTTTAAACGGATCAAAACGTGAACGGGACGGTCAAAAATACGGTCAAATACGGTAAAAAGGGGGGAAAAAAAAAACGGACGATACGTGTTTTAAACGTTTATATTTAAATAATACGGTGTCAAAAAAAGGGAAATATATAGACATAAATTGGTATAATAATTCTCTAAATACCTAGATAACAATCAAAATAAATAGTCCCGTTTTAAACGTTTCTATTTTAAAACGTTTATATTTTTTAAAATCCGTTTTTTTACTGTCAAAAAAACGGTACGGCGTTTAAAACGGCAAAAAAACTTCAAATAGCCCCGTTCCCGTTTTTTACCGACTTTATGTGAAAAATTCGGCAAACGGCAAAAAAAGGGGACGCCGTTTTAAACGCGAATAAACTAACTAGGGTACTAACACAGCACAAAACTGAGATTTTTTTTTTTTTTTTTTTTTAAAGAATGACGCTGCTGTTTGGGGTCGATTCTGCCTAAGAATGAGCACAAGTCAATTTCAAAACACTAGGCGCATAGGGAGGCTAAACAGTGGATGGCAGCAACTTCAATATCAACAGTAAATAAGCCCATAAGCAGGGGCAGCAGCAGTACACACTGCAGAAACAGGGACAGAAGCCATAAAAACAGGGAGGGAGAAGTCTTGACCTCAACCAGTACACATCCGAAGCAAGTAGTAATAGTGAAGAGACCTAGTTGTACTTATATCATGATAACTAGGTCAAAACCAGGTAGTAGATGCAGCAAAAAAGGTGGCTGCACACCAGAGAAGATTACCGCTAGGTCGAAATCAGCAGCGATGGTTTTTGCGTAGCCAATCGATTTGATTTAGACATGCTCTGATACCATGTTGCAATATTAAAACCTTATAGGCAAAACCAGAAACCAGAAACCAGAAACCAGAAACCAGAAACCAGAAACCAGAAACCAGAAACCAGAAACCAGAATCCAGAATCCAGAAACCAGAAAGGAGAAGAAGAAGAAGAGAAGAAAAGAGAGATCGAAAACAGTCCCAATGTGAGATCAGCCTGTGATCGGCCCAGAATAACTGATCGCAGGTCTCTTAGATAGTATTTATTAAAGATATGAAGAAGATTACAAGTGTACCCCCCAAACATAGAATCAAACCCTAATAGGAGCAAAGCAGGTCTGATAGGACAAGTATGCCCCTATCAGACCTGTCCAGAAGTCGCTAATCCCTTTTCGGGATTAGCGCTGTTTTGAGAACAGCGACAGTTCAACATGTATCAATCGATATGGGTCCGATACAGTCTGATACGGCTCGATACAAGTAAGATATACTTGATAGGCCTCCTTTAAACCAGAAAAATAGTAACCTTGAGTGAGGTACGAAACTGGGAGCATCTGAAGGCCTTGAAACTTGTTTTTCTCTTCGATATGAGTTGGAGGAAATCTTTAGCATAAGAAACAACCCTAATCTTCACCATTTCGACAAGTTTTGAGGATTTGTAGTGCCCAAATAATGAATTGAAACAAAATTGGGTCTCAAATCCTTGCATCAAATTGATAAATATATTTACGCATACTAAATTGTTTATGCTACAAAACTATATTTCATATGTATCATAAGCACATCCATGTGTTCCTTGATTATTTCTATGTGTATCTTTAGCGTATCTTACTTCTCTTTGATATGATATAATATGATATGTCTCTTAAAATCACCCCTCGATACGATACCATATATCGATACTTAAATCCTTGGTTGGAGGGGGCTTGGATGCAAAAGCGACACCAAGGTACCTAGGCCTAGGCGACTGCCTTGACAACTACGGTGGGCCCCATAGGAAAAATACAGATCTTTTAAAAAAAAATTGGCAATTGAAATATTTTGAACCATTTTCAAATACAATGATTTTTGTACTGAAAAACCACCAAATCGTAAAATTTGGTATGATTTCAAGGCATTTTGAGCAGTCAATCCTACCATAGGCAATCCCATAATTTTCATCTCCCTTGGACTCTTTAAGTTGATTCAGATCAGAAAATAGGAGCAAGGTCTCGCAGGCCAGAAATAAGATCCTACTACACCCTCTCCTAGAGCAGCCATCATCATTGTTGTGGACATCCCCAGGGACCAGCACCAAGTCACAATTCCTTCGCACATGGTAGACATTTGAGGGTCCATGTTAGAGGACCTCAAACCCATCTCATTGGAGAACTTTCAGTCTCAGGAAAAACATGTGAAGTTAAAGAGTTGAAAATTTCACAAAATTACCAAAATGTGATTTCACATTTGTTTGTAGAAACCCAATGGCATTTTTGTAATTTTACACATTGGTTCCGCGATTGAGGATGGTGCTGCCCATGTCTGCCACTTGGCAAGGAATTGTGAATTTGTGATGGGTAAATGTGACTGACATGATATGTAGGCATATATTTAAGATTTTAACTGGCTGCTACTGCTATATTCAAATTGGTGGAGAGTATCTTAGGTTAAACCTATTCTTATGAGATTAATATCCACAATTATTGAAGTGATCCTATGCCAACTCACTATTTGGAGCAAGATGAGATGGCACAGTGCCATGGTCCGGCAATTGCTAATGGCTAGGTGCATCGATATGCACAACAAAGAAATATGGAAAGTAAGAGAAGAAAATTGAGAAGAAGAAACTCTGTTATTGTTTTTAGGTTTCAGCTATCTGCTTTCTTAGCATGAAATTCTTGCTACGAAACATAGCCTACGAAATTGTTTAGACTAGAAATTCTCTGTTTTTTTCATATCCTATATCTGTGATTTTTCTCAATAACATTTTCAAATTCTTTTGGTTTATTTATTACATGCATAAATTAACTTGATAAAATCTGGGACAACATATTGAAAGAAAATCTGGGAAAACATATTAGAATATAAAGGAGAGAGGGGGGAGGGAATAAAGAAAAAAATGAGAGCCACTATGTATTGTGCTTCATCTAAAAGTCTTTGGTAAGTGCAGTTCTGCACCTTATGGTTAGAAGTTCATGTGCTGCGTTTCATTTGAATATTGGGCAGGTAACTAACTATATTCAGTATCTGGCTACGGTGTGCTTTTTCGATTTCCCTTGAAAATTAGAAAATGTAGTAAATCTCAGTTTTACCAGAGTAGAATAGCTTAATTTTTTGTAATCCTTTATATATGGTTTGCTATTTGACATCTTTTTTATTGCAGAGTTTTGCATGCCATTCCTTCAAATGAAGCAGTCGATACTGTTGAGGTTAGTTTATTCTGCTTATTTCCTTGCTTCTCTCGAGGTTCATTCTTTATTTTGTCTGAGTGTACTAGTGTGTCAAGTTTTAAATGCGTAGGGAACCTGACAAAGAAAACAGTTTCTTTCTTACTGCTTCAGTATGGGACATATGCCATTATGCAGTGGACAAGTTACGTAAACTTGTTCTTTCCTTAGAATTACTGAACTAATTGTGGCCTTTGCGTTTTTGCCTCACTGAGCTGAACACCCAAGCAATGACCTAAATGATAATTATTTACTGAACACCTAGCAATGACATAGTAATACTCTCTCTCTCCCTCTGATCTTCATGAACTGTCAAGCTGTAGAGGACTTTGTTATGATTTAAGGATTTTTTTCCCTGTAATTTTATTCTTTACGTAGATGGGTTTTGACATGTCTTTTAGAACTGCTGCTCTGGGTTATTTTGTTAGTTTGTTTTCAAGAAGATTTAAAAAACTGAGCCATCAAAAGTGCTTGTCTATAATAGTGTTCAACAACATAATTGTCTCAGCGTCTAGACTACCCAAGCCCCAAGGCATTGGAGGGGGCCTGGACGCAAGGCGACCAAGGTGCCTGGACACCCAAGGCATTGCCTAGGTGACACCTTGACAACTATATTCAACAACAATAGAACAACACAGTCTTTTCCTTTATTTTCATATGGCCATTATGTGGTTCAAGGCAAAGGTAAATTCATTTCGTCCAATCAGCAATATTTGAGGTAGCAGTGAACTTTCCACAGAATGCTTCCCTAGCAACCTAGAAAAGAAAAAGGTTGATTTGAAGTAGTGAAAATACTCCACCACCCACTAATTCAACTGTTGCTATTCATGGATTAGATGCAAAATACACACAGAATCTTCATGTTACACAATTTTGCTTTAATGAGCTTCAATTATTGTGGGGTTTCTGTCTGAAGAGATTATGTTTGTAAGCTTTTGTCATTATCCACTTATTGTTATCAGATTTTGATTGATATTTTGCACACCCCCCAAAAAATTAACCTGGTAGTATGGAACTTAAAAACTTTAATTGGCACAGGTGCTGCAACCAAGGACAGATCCAACATTTGTATCGTGGAAAGGCGGTGCAGTAAGTCCAGCTCTCACCTCAATTCTTTTGTCAATTTCCCAATTCATTATGATGATTTAAATTATATATGATGGTGTAGAATTCTTTCATGGGCACTACTTGTCGCTAGCGACAAAATTCTCTGCCCTATGCCCCTATCCAAGGGTTACATGGATATCTTTCCTGCAATTTGGGCATTCTCTGGGATGCACCTGGCTTCACCTGGAGTAAATTATCCCAATTTGGTTTCCATAGCATCTAAGGGTATATATTAAAAAATAAAAGAACGAAACAGTGCACGAGGCTCCTGCTACTGAAGGGTCTGGGAGGGGCAAATATAGGCAGCCTTAAGATGGACTCATTTACAGTCTTCAATCAGCTAAGCCTTTGCTCAAGTAAATCGGTTGGCCTTACAAATCATGTTTTCACCAGTCATGTTGTCGATCGAAATCCATTCATAACAGTCCACCACTTCTTCCCAATTCATTTTTGGTCGTAACCCTTTTTTTCTTTAATTGCTCTAATCTGCAAAATCTGCTGCTCACAGGTGCACACAAAGCCCATGCCACCTCAAATGACTTGCTTCATTCATCACAAAAATATTAGTGGTGAATTCCGTTAAAACCAAACATGACCTTTCAACTCATCCACATTGTATTCTTAATGAAAACCAGATTGCTCAGTGATGTGAGAAAGTCCATTTTGAGCATCTCCATTGGCACGGAACCGCTTTGGAAGTTTTGAACGAAATTATTTCAGACCTTGGCAATCAACGACAGCCTTCATTAGGGGTGCAAAGGGATGGGCTTTTGAAACCCAGGCCCTGCCCAGGTCCACAGGGCTCAGCTCATCCAAGGCTTAGCCCTTCTAGGCTGGGCTTGGCTCTGTTTCTGTAATTTTCTTGTTATATATATATAAAATCCTAAATATGTACATATGTTAAATATATTACATCAATTGTGCAAATTATGATGATCCATGGCTTTCTGTTCCATGCATCTGTAAGTATATAATACATGCTTTTTTACATATGGCCGAGCTCAACCCAAAGCCTCAGCTCAGGCCTAGCCCAGCCTGGAAATCCCAACCTGCAGGATCAATGGCCTAGCCCAGGCTCGGAAATTTTTTAGCAGACTTTGGGTGGACTCATGCTCATTGGGCTAAACTTGCATCCCTAACCTTCATGGTCTCCTCTCTTTTACATCTAACATTTTTCAACCCATGGATAGTTAATGCATATTTTCATTTCCATTTTCAGTAATATGAAAGTTTTCATTTCATTCTACTGTTCTACTTTTTATTACATGTCCCTTGTTATGACAGATCCTTGGAATTCTGGACTTCGGTCGGGATGCTTGGATTCATCGTGAGGACTGGATTCGCAATGGGATTCACATAGGTAGTGGCAGGAAATACAAGGATTCCTATTATCTTCAGGCGCAAGCGATGTGTTACATAAATTCATGAAAGGTGACATTGATACCACCATGCTGAATGCCCCAAGTCAAATCTTGTCCAATTCCAGATTTTATTGTTGGCAGAGTCGATTCTTTATCCCGTCTCAGATGGAAATGTAAGTTGGAATCTGGAGAACACAAGCTTGCTTCTTTTATCATGTAGATTATTGTACAGTGTTCCGATCTGAACCTTAATGGATTATGGCCGTTTGTACTTTCTGGTATTTTGTTTTCATCACCTTTTTTTTTTTTTTGTTCTTATCTGTGCTGCGTTCTGAGCCTTCCCTTGGGCATTACAGTCCCAGCAATTAGAATGCGGTGCAGCACCTCTTCTTAGCATTAGAGATTACAAAGTGGTTTGCTCTTTTGCCATTTGGGCTCTCTTCTTGTTTAGCTTCTCCTTTCAAGTCATGAAAATTTCATACCCCTAAGGTGTAACTTCCAATATCTTCCATTAAGAAGCTTTCATGAAAATGCGTAGCTAAATTTTCTTTTCACCCACGGGTTGAGTTTGCAAACTTGTATTGTTCTGGAATGATCTACCCAAATATCTTCCATGTGGCATGTCAATTAGGCTCATATGTTTTGTGAATGGGTAGACCCCAATGTCTCATGCGTTCCTGTCAATTTTCAACCTATGTGGGCAAAAACCCAAATGGAGTAAAAAAATGGACATACCCAGTGCACGAGGCTTCCACCACTGTGGGGTTTAGGGAAGGCTACTTCTCTTACGTGGGAATCAGAACTGAGGCTTTGAGAACCTCATATTTTTTCAAATCTTATGAAGTCCTTCATGGAACGTATATCTATCAAGGTTGATGGTGGAAGGACTGTTAAGCAAATTTTGCATTACTTGCTTATGCCATCTGCGAGAGGAACCATATCCTTTCAGGAATAAATCTTGGAACCCATCTAGAATTTTTTAAGATTTTTTGTTTTACTGCAAAAAGAAACAATTTATGGGTTAAAGAGTTGGATCTTTCTAAAAATCATCCTCTTAATCTAATTTATTTGCAATCCTGGTAGGATGGGAACATAGATCACAATAATTTAACTCAAATAAGAGAAAATCGGATGGACAATTCAGTCTATGCCTGTCTCACTCATACTGAAGATTATTTACAAGAGAAATTAGACATCCCATATTTATTTGATATATCAATAGGTGCATTCTCTTTTGAAATGTGAAAGAAAAGCCTTTACGTTCCTTATTCAAGTTCTGATTTGTGTACATTATATAGGTTCTGAAATCTGTTCAACTACGAAAATCAGTTCATGCTCCAACATATGTATTCAAGTTTCAGTTATTCAAGATAATAACATTACATTTGTTATTTCCTGGCCTTAGAGTGCAATCCCCTTTTTTTGGATGTTTATAAATCACTCTCCCAAATCAAAATTTTTTTTATCAAACCGTCAAACGAATATGTACTATTACTAAAGCACATTGCTGCTCTAGCTATGCGTAGGAAAGCTAAAATTCTAGATACAGCCAGTGGGTTAATGTTTTCAACTACATCAAATAATGAAATTATCTTTTGTCATTAAAAAAAAAAAAAGTTTGACATGCAAATCCGCTCTTTATACATCACTAATGGCATTCTCAACTCTCAACAAATGAGGAACATATATCATGATGCGGAGGTCACATTCTCTCTTATCTATGTTTTTTATTTGACACTTCTTCTAACTGTTGAGAAATGTTTTCTGTGGGGGAGGGAGTGTAGCCTTGGGGGATGAAAGTGTATGAAGAAACATCAAAAGAGAAGTTATTTTTTCATTTCACGAGAGATTGACTAGTCATTTTACCCTGTGTTTGGGTGGAGGAGCCACGCTCTCAAAAATGAAAATACAAAGTGAGAAGCAGATCTCTCTCTCTCTCTCTTGAATTAGTCCCATATCGATAAGTTGAGCTAAGTGAGATAGAAAGGAACAAATATAAATAGAAGATGCAGCAGAGAAATAAAGATTAAAAGGGTCGGTTGGCTAAATATGCCGCGCTCGCCCTCGTATGGTGAGTGCTGTATGGCTATCAAGACATATGGCCGACATAATTTGTGGAACCTATAGGGTTGGCTCGCTCGGCCGACCCTCCATTTACCATATCAAAATTTTAGGCGTTACTTGCATGATATTGTGTTTGTGCTGAGGTTCAAGCAGGCTACTTACAGGTTTATTTGATCTAGATTGTGCCGGCGAAATCTGACTATTTAGATTACATACAGATGGTAGCAGCCAAGAATCTGCGCTGGTGTTTTTGAGCAGAATTTGTATGACGAAATGCCCCTGAGAGATTCCGTTGCTTGTCTATGGTACGGGAATACCGTGGTTACAGGTCGTGCTTTTTATCAAAAGAAGAGTGGTTACAGGTTATGCTCATGTTGGAGCTCTTGATTTTCATGAGTGTGTGATCTATAATTTGTTGAGTCTTGATTTATATGTTGAATTCTGCATTTTATTGATGTGGGGACTGTAGAAACACAACCCTAAAACGAATGGAAAAACAAGAAGCAATGCACAGCTTTACGAGGTAGCTGAGTTAAATTCCCTGTCACTTGTTCGAAAGAACGCAGTGGGGAGATGGTAGGCTGATAGCTGGAGATTGAGAGGAAGTGCTCTTCTTTCTATCCAAAAACCATAGATGGGTTCCATAATCCAGCATTGTGAAATCATCTTCACATTTTCAGATCTAAAAAGGATTGTGGTTCTAGTGAACAGGATTTGAGTTATCTGCTCAAGTTGGATTGGGTTATAAATGAAAACAACCCAATAATATTGTACCTTTGAAGAATGTAAGCTAAAATTCACGAATTCTATGGTGGAGCTGGAGCACATGGGGAGTATTATACATTTTTCACAAGATACTACATTTCTTAGTGCCTCCAAGTATCCATCATTGGAAGCTCGCATAGAGATGGGCATCGTTTTTCTGTAATCTGATCACAATCTTGAATGGCAACAGGTGATTTAGTTTTCCCACTATCTGAACCAAGATTCTCCATTGCCTAGAACTGGGAACCATTGGTTTTGGGTCCAGCATTTGCAGGACAGAACCCCAGGCCCAGTGTGCTTGAGCTTGAAGTTCTCATCTTCAAACTTCAATCCATAGTGACTTCTGCAAATTGTTCCATCACGATTCCGGCTTTCATCTTTCGGTTCGGGTTCGACATCTTCTTCCCTCAAATTTGGATTTTTTACAGCAAATCAATGGTTTCCTCAATGGGGTTTTTGTAGAATATGGAACTTTTATTAATATTTTCATTACCACTTCATTGTTTGATTCGGTTTTTGTAGAATCCGTAGAATCTGGTTGCAGAAAAGATGGTGGGGAGAACGAAAACGAAAGAGAGCTGATGAATGGGTAGAGAATGAAATCTCCGTCATCCTTCCAGAAATCCTCTAGCGAATGGACTAAAAAGTCATCGAGAGGACATTAACAGAAGGGACAGTTTTTAACTATTGCACAGCTTTTGAGCTTAACAGGCTTTTCATTACAAGCACCTGCAAGCCTTCGATGTATGCTTAACCCTTTAGGGAACGTAAGAAAAAAAAAAAAATTGGGAGAACTAACCTAAGATCTGATAATTTCATCTTGAAGATGATTAGAAGAAAATAGTCAATAAAATGATCAGATTTTGATCTGTGACCTCAGGATTCTTCAGAATTCTACAGAACCAAACCCATGTTAATAGAAATAAAAGGTTCAATTTTTATAGAACATCTAACCTTCATCTTGATTTTGGATGCTGGGTTTTAAATTTTTAGGGTTTTTCTACAGGGTACACAAATTTATAAGGGAATCACTAGGGTTTTAGGTTGCTGGCCAGCTAGGGTTTTTTTGCAGTTTTTCTTTCTCAATCTAATTACGAAAATACCCCCGCTGCCAATGTAAAACTACTAAAATTACCATTCTTTGCGAAATAAAGCTAACTTCCATTGATCGACGTGGGAGAAAAACCAGCGACACTAATGGGCTAATGGATATATAATAATGGCGTGGATGTCGCAGAAGGTGGGAGTGGGACTGTGAGAGCCTAATAGACGCAAACCCAGTTCTCTGTGGTGTCTTAGGAGGTAAGAATCGTCTCTCTCTCTCTCTCTCTCTCTCTCTCTCTCTCTCTCTCTCTCTCTTGTTTGTATCAGTAGACTTTGAAAACTTTTCAAGTCTGTTGTAGTCGTAGAGCAAAGATCCTAACTTTGCTTCTTGATGTTTGCCTATCTTTCTATTCTTCATCCGTATCATATTAAATGCCATAGGTTTATGCTTCAAGTGAAGTTCTTTCCTTGTTCATTACATTGCTGATCAGATTTGATGCTTTGATTCTAATTTCAGTACAGAGGGATTTGAAAAATTTTCAATTTTGATCTTTCATGGAGCAAGTACAGGAAATTTGAAATGTTGCTTTCTTAGCATGTAGGTAATATAATTTGGTGTAAAATTTTTTAACTATTCTAATTTTAGAAATTTGAATTGGTATATGAATGAACATGAGCACAATTCATCAGTCAAGTTGATAGATAAGCTACATTTGTTGGTCCTAATCATCCAACCAATGACCTATTTAATTGCATTCTGAAATCAGCCCACTACTGATTGGATGGTCCTGATCTTTCAGCCTCTAGTTTTGGTCTAATATAACATTATGGATCCTTCTCATTACTTTAGCAGTATAGATAATGAGCGACGATCAGATGGATAGTAGCTGATGATAGAATTTAGCTATTAGCATAGTAATGATGTTCATCGAGCCTTTTGTTCTCTCTAGCTACACAATGATTTTTTTCCCATTAATTTTACAAAATATTTCATTGATAAGGCACAATTTTGGTTCGATCAAGATGTGTTTTGCATTCTGAAAACCCCTAAATCACAAATCGGAATTTTGCACTTTGGGTGGATGGACCTAAAACCATTGTGGTGCCAACTTGGCCAAAAAAAACTCATCTTTATCAAATTTTACTTCTTTTGATTATGTGATAATCTTCTTCCTGTCACTGACAGGACTTAAGCTAATAAAATTATTTTGCACCAAATGGTCTGCAACTTCCAGAACTAGCTTTTTCTTCAACCAAGAAAATCGATCAAAAGGGGTACAAAAAATGGAGCCAGATCCAACTCCATCTGCTGCTCCTAGGAAGGTTTGGCTTTATACTCATGTCATTCATTTATGTTGTAAAATGAAAAGCTCCACTTCATTCTGATTTTCATTGAGCTTCTGCAGGTGAAATTTAAACCAAAAGTTCCTCCTCGTAGAGCATCCAAACCTGTTGAAATAAAAAAGTAATATTATTTTCTTCCACTGTGCCTATATTGAATTTCTGGAATATATTAGGCAACTTATAAACGTTGTTGTTCCTCCCTGATTTTTTTTCTAGTGAAGCGATTGAGAATGAAGATGTCAAGACCAGGGAATTGCTGCAGCGTATCAATGTATCTCTTTTTTCCTTACATTCACTCTATCATAATTACTCGATATCATTCACAGACCTGATACGTCCTCTGAGGGGATCTTTGTTCCTTATTCTTCTTCTTGATTTGAATTGCTGGTGTGCTTCTATTATAGGAAAGTGCTGGGAGGGGAAGGCCTAAAATTGAAAAGAAATGTAAGTATAACTGTCCTTCACATTTTATATAACTTTCAACTCAGATTACAATTTATAATTTCTGTCTGTTTGTTCTGCCTTGCTTCTATCCAATTGGTGCATCAGGACATTCAATATTTGTTTCAGTTTGTGGCTTGATTGGCAAACAACACTATACGATTCACCACCCAATTGTCTTTGTCATCACTCTGTTAATATAACTTCACCACTCTAAGGTAGTTACCCAAAATGAAGGGGTGGGAGGAGCACTCCAGTTGATTATGGTAATGCAAATTCTAGTTCCAAAACTGAGTTACTAGGCTGAATAGGGTTTACACACCAGGAAAAAATATGTTGTAGTCTCAAATCTGTGTTCCATTTTACGCTTTCTGTTTGCATTCACCAAAGGGACCTTTGAAAGCTGATGATGCATTGATGTCCCTCTTCTACTTCTTTTCATACAAAATATGAAGAAACTCCTGTGGTTAATATTTAATAAGAAAATTTTTGCTAACCATCCATTTTCATGCCACTTCGAATTCTAACCATTTATACCTTCCATGGCTTTGTATTTGATCTATTGGGTCTACAATAAGAAGCATTTGGTGCAAGCAGACTTCAGCCCAGGCTTAGAGTCTCCTGGCTCCATTTGTTTCAGTTGAAAATATTTACAGGAAATGTCATTAAAGGAAAAAAAAAAAGAAGGAAATTATAGGTCTGAAAAGATAATAAATTATTTACTAAAGTGCCATACAAAATTTTGGAAAATATTCAAAACTTTTTTGGATCTCTTTTCCTCCCCCCCGAAAAGGAAAAAAAAAAGAGGTGGTTGTATGGTAGAGAATGATCCAACTGCCACCCATGAAGGATGCTAAACCCCATCATGTCGATGGATGCTTTTGTTAGATCAAACACCAAGAAACACGAATAAAGAAAGATAATAGATCCGTACGACACAGAGATTTAACGAGGTTCACACACCAGGGTGGTGTGCTACGTCCTCGGGCGAAGAAGAAGATGATCCACTATGCAGAAGAAGGATTACACCCTAACAGCGGCGAGGAAGAACTCGCCCTGAAACCCTAGCTTCGTGAAAACCCTAGAATACAATGACTCTCAACAAGCAACAGTACATTATATATATATACGCCAAATAACGGTTCGACCCATCGGGTCGCGGTCGATCCGGTCGAACCATACCGCGGGGGCGTAGCCCCCGCACCCCCATACGAGATACGAGATCAGTGATGGGCTCCGGGCTTGGGCCTATCGGCCCAAGCCCTCTGCTTCCATCACAGATCTCAGAAAAATTCCCATTCGGGTCGCCACCAAAATTTGTCGGATCGGGTCAATCTTCAAAACGGGTCAAGAATTCGAGACAAACTTAACAGCTTTTCCTCACGCAACGGTACCTAGTATGCTTCTTGTAAGGAAATACAATTAAGTAAATATGATTTTTCATGTTTGTTTTCCTGTTGAGTGATGAATGGAGTCCTGGGACTTCAGTGCATCTCTTTTGATCCACAATTGGATTTGTTAATGATTGGCTATTATGAAACCAACATTTTGCTATTTATAAGTGAATTTATGCCTTTCGTGTCTAATTTTTGTCCAATAGGATGAAATTATAAATTATATTCCATATGTCCTAATAGAATCAGTGATAATTAGTCAGAATAAGTCTTCCAGTAGAGTGAAATAGGATTTGTTGCTTGTTGGATGAAATTGTTCTAACTAAATTGAAAACTAATTGAAAAAGAAAATATTTGATATGAGGTCATTCACTTATGTTGAGTAAGTTTTCAGTTTTAACGATCTAGATATTCTCACATGTTTTGATTGAGTGATTTTTGAATTACCAATTCACTCATCAGAAGCTAGACAATACCGAAGTTTAGCTTAGGGGTTGAAAATGATTTAATTATTTATTTTTCTTGTTGATATAGAGCAAGTGTGGTTTTATACATTGGACCAAAAAGTAGCAATAGAAATTAAAGAAAACATTATGGCCTTCTGGGAAGATGGGCATGGGTATAATGGCAGACAAGTCTTGGACGGCGTGGGATACATCTAAGGACTTTTTTTAGGTGTATTTGTTGGACACTAGCGCCAGATTTATGGGTTACTTATTAAAAAATGTTAAATTGGGTCTATTCAAAAAACCATCCCTCTCAAAATAGAAAGATCTTTGTTGGTTAGCATATACAATGTCATCTTGATTCAGTTTTTATATTAACCTTTTTTTGGTTTTTGAACTTGCAGCGGCACCTGTGCAAGTTGCATTTGGTCATGGACAAGCATCAAGTTTCATGAGGTCATATGGCCCTCCCAAGAGCAGTGCTAGCAGATTTCAAGGTTCAGTTTTTGATGGTCCTTCCTTTTCCATCTTTAAATCCGACCATCCAACCCACCCACTCAAATGCATGTAAGCCTTACCATTTTGTTTCTGCAGATGGTGCTAACATGTCGGGGCACATGTTGGAGAAAGAATACAGAGAACCCTGGGTAAGTAAAATCCTGACTGATACATTTCCACAGACCACAGTATTTCATACACCGACTCTCCCCTTATTCATTTTTTACTTCCCTTTCCACCCTGACACTGCAGAACTATTGTTCGTACTATCCTCTCACCCTCCCTGTGAGGAGACCATACTCAGGAAACCCAGGTATGTTTCAAGGTGTATCTTCTTGAAAGAAATGGATTACTTTAGAAGTTTTAGAACACACTGCAACCATTAGAAAAAATGGCATGGTATGGCATGTTCTGTATGCAGAATGGAGCTTATGTTTCTGACTGTAGAATTTTATATTTCTTGCTTCATTTGTTTCCAGTGTTTCTTGATAAGGAGGAATTCGGGGAGGATTCTACAAACATGACCAATAATGAATATTCTACAAATTCAGCTATTGAGCTTGGGCTAATGGTTGGTACTTTGATGAATTCAAGATGAAAAAAATACATACCATGCTGAACACAGATGCTCTTAACATGTTGCGGTTCTTGACAGGAAGAACAAGAAGAGCCAAAAATGATCTTTCTTCAATTGCCTACATCTTTGCCTTTAGTAAAGCGATCAGCAACTGCTGAGAGCAGTCAGACAACCAGAAGTGCAGGACCATCCAGTAATGTGGTTCCTTCAGATAAAGGCTGCAGCTTGGAACAGTTACCGGCTGGTTTAATGGGTAAAATGCTAGTATATAAAAGTGGGGCAGTCAAGCTGAAGCTTGGTGATATTCTCTATGATGTGAGTATATACCATAATTATTTTCTTGGGGCTATGCTTTTGCATCTCTTATTTTTTTTGTCCAAACTAAGCAATTTTCAAAAGTTTTAATTCTTTATTTTCTTACCCTGGGTATCCTCAACAACACTATAAGAAGAAAAAACATATTGTAGTTGTTAGATATATACCAGAACATCAATTGATGATTATTGGAGACTATTTTTTATTATACTTTTACAGATATAGATATTAGCTATATATTTCCCTCTAAGACTCGAGGATAAAAGGTAGCTAGATTGAATGATCTCAAGGTATGTTTGGATGTCAAGAAAAGAAAAGAAAAGAAAAAACATAATAAGACAAAAATCATGATGACACAATGATTTATGCCTCTCTCAAATTTTTTTTTTCCTTCCCTTTTTCTATTCTTGGCATCCAAACATACAAAGAAGAATTCCCGTGCACGAGAAGAAGTCTTATCTTTGTAGGAAGATGAAGATGATGAAACACACTTCTATTTTTTTTTTTCCCTTCCTATAAGTTACTGAAATCCTGTTTTTGGTATAAAAGGTCGAACGAATTTATCTGTTGTGTACATATAAAATTGGATTTACACTCTCATGTGTCACATATTAGCGATTGGCTGGACAATTACTCACTATGGATCCAAAATGGTTTCTCTAAAAGCTATTTAGCATTTGAAAAAAATCAGTGTTTTCAGAAAATGGGACCATGGGGTGGATTGTTCGAGGGATAGTACAACCTCCTGAACCAACAATCCAAAGGGAATTGGAAGATTCTTGTTTTTATGAGACTTCTGTTTCCAGCAAACCTGTCATGCTTGCTTGCAAGAGAAGTCTGACCAAAGGCCCACAAATTCAACAAGCAGTTTGAGATTGCCTATTTATGATATACCAGCTTTCCTGTGGTATGCCTAATTTCTCTGTGGTTGTGTAGGTTTCCCCAGGTTCAGATTGTGCATTTGCTCAGGATGTTGTGGCAGTCAATACTGAAGAGAAACATTGCAGCATCCTCGGGTTGCTTGACAAGCGCGCCGTTGTTACCCCGAGTGTCGATTCCCTCCTGAGTAGGATTGCGGACATGGATTAGTATTCATTCATTTTTTCCCCCCTCCTTCAGCTCTGTTTGTTTCCAGGTAAAATTGGTGCAGAAGAGTATGATTTTACTTGAAAATTTTCACAGAAAATGTATAGTGTTTCTAGTTCAAATTAAATAGAAAATTTGCAGGCCTTATACTACATAGTTTTGGGGTATTGAGGAGATAAGATCAGGAACTGCGGTCAGAAATTATTTTGGAACCATTTTCGCTTTGCTTCATGAACACAGCTTTTGGTACTTTGTTATTGCAGAATACTGCTAAAGTTGGTGATAGAATAAGAGAGATGACTCCCCATCATCCTTCCCACCGATGAAAATGAGAAATATAAATATCAGTAAGCGTAAATTGATGTAATAAAAAATTGTGATGATATTGTTTGACATGTAAACAAGTCCTCTCTCTCTCCTTGCATAAATCACATGGTAAGTTTGATGATCTATCTCAGATTCCTAATGATATAAGCCAACCATTTAGTGGCTTCTTTTGCAAGTCTTCATCTTGACCAAGGGGGATCACATCTATTAATTTTTCTGAGCTTCCTCATGCTTTTATATCTGAGGTATCAGTGAAACATCATTGGCAATGATCAGATAAAACTTTTTTTTGTCTTTTAAATAATTCATGGGATTGAATTCCTTGTTCGCATAACATATGCTAGTACGTCCCTATGTTTATCTCTCCTCCCACATTAAGGGATAGATATGTTATTTCATAAGAGAGGAGTTTAACCCTATCATGAGGGACTTCCACATTTAGTAAAGGTAAGCTCCTTGGTCCACCATTCGTCTTTCCACTTGTTTTTTGTGGTATTGATAAGTTGTTTTCACCTTGTTTTGAGTAGTGATTGAGTCACTTGATCATATTGCATTGCAGGGTAAACAAAGAAAGTGTCTAGGAACATTTAGGTGTAGAGTTCTGTTCGGAGTGTGGCTCTTGTGGGGACTATTGGGAGTGCACTTAGAAGCATCAACAGGGTGGGGTTTACACCTTTCATTGGTTGAGGATGGTCAATTCGCCCCTTGTGTTTGGGCATAGCTTTGCCGTTCCCAAACATAGTATTTTTTTCCAAACATTTTTGATACAATACATTCATTACGCACTTATTATCCCCCCCCCCCCCAAAAAAAAAAATTATAATGTGCCAGTGATCTAGCACGAGGGGGAAGCAATCGTTTTTCAACCTAGTGGGACACCTTTTCATGCTCTCCATCTATGCTTCCTTCTACTACTAGCGGGCTAGCCTTTGTTATAATTTGTACGCTAGGAGGGTATCACAATGAGAGGGGGAGGCATGGATTTAGGTATTGGTATCGGTATCGGTATAAATATAGAATTGGATCCATGCATATGGATCCCTTTTGTCCTTTCTATTTTCGGGTAATCAATCTGGTCAAGTATTAGTATTGGTCTCAATCGATACCAATATGATATGATCGATACAATACTCATACTTGAAACCATGAGCGAAATGGGGGAGGGATAGAGTGGAACTAAGGGCAAGGTGGAGAGAGAGGGAATCCTGCAGTGGGTGGGAAACGGAATTTTAGGGGATTGGCTGGTTGAGGAGGGGAATTTTTTTGGGACTTAAACCGATTCATTAGCCGATTGATTCCTGATTGGCCCCATATATACAGATTCTAACCCATCAAGATCAAATCGATACAACCAAGTGGGACCTATCTCAATCCCGATTCCATTATTTGAAACCCTTTTTGAATATACAGCAAGAAGGCCCAAAAGATAGGAAACATTTTAATTACGTTTAAAATGTGTTGTTTTCCATTTTAGTGAAAAGATAAAATTTTAAAATATTAATATTTAATTAATTAAACATGAGTTGATTCCACAATTTATGTCTTTTTTTTGGTTTAGTATTTTTAAAATCTAGACATTTAAAACTCATGTTAAAATCATAAACCCTTTTAAACACGTTGTATTATACAAAATTTTTCTTTGATGTCCCTATTTTAAGTTATTATGCTCACACTGCCAAGCGGATGGAGATTGGAGAGCATGGTTTAAGATATTGAAGTTGGTGTTGAGATTGGACAAGGTTGATATTAATTTAGATCAATTTGTATCGAATAGAAATGCCAATGGTTGTCATAAGAAATAACCTATTTCTTAACTTTTTTTTTTTGTTAACCAAGGTGTCCGAGCCCGCTAATGTGCACCTCGACTAATCCTCAGGAGATTGGCCCCTATTTTTTACCATATTACCCTTATTTATTCCGAATGAAGTATCGACCAAGAATCAAGATAAGACAAAGTACAATACAATAATTGCCTAGAGCAATTCATGCACAAAAACCCTATGCTCACCGAGAGGTATTGAGTTATAGGGGTGTCAATCGGTTGGCTGGGTCAGTCTCGGTTGGGCCTAGCAGGCCTATGTGCTCAGGCCATGAACTACCTATATAAGGAATGAATCGGTCTCAACCATTGTTGTGTTGGGCTCAGAGCTTTAATCGAACTTCTCCTAATCGGGCTATAATCGGGGCCTTAAATGGGATAATGTACTAATAAAGACTTAAATGGACCTCAAACGGTTTTTACTTTTCTTAGATTTAAGATACTTTATTTTATTTTAGAAATTATCAATAAATTTGAAAAGATATTACACTTAATTACAGTCAATAATTAATTAAAAAAAATCAATATATACCCTACTCTATTTCAAAAAAAAAAATTAAAATCCCTATATAAATGCTTGGGCTTGTAAATGAGCCGGTCCGATAAGGAGGTCCATCGAGTTTACCCCTTGCACCGTATATTATCTATTTATAAACGGGCTAGGCTTAAACTCGACACGTTTACTAATTGGGTCAGTCCAGATCGGATCATAAACGTGTCGGATTTGATAAGGCCTACCGATGCAGGCTTGGAATTGATACCCTTATCAAGTTAGAGCCTAATGGCTGCTATCTACTTATTAAAAAATGAAAAAAAAATAAAAAATGAAAAAATGAAGTCACTGTTTCCTAATCGTTGGATTATGAGCGTATAAACGAAAGGCTTAGATTATGGTTGTACAGTAAAAAAAAGTCACCATTTTGAAAATTTTAATCCCCAAAATTTCAATTCCTAATGCACTCACTTTTTTTTTTTTTCTTTACAGGTAAAGTAATGCACTTCCCGTTCGCTCCAGGAAAAACGGTGAAAAGTGAAAACTTCCCCCAAAACATAAAACTCCCGGGAAAAGCTAGACTAAAGCGTCTCCTCTTTCGCGCCAAAATTCTAAAAATTTTGAAATTTCTGTGATAAGTACTAATTTGAAACCTCTTCCCTTTCTCACTAAACCTTCCACTCTATTTCTGCAAGAATTGAATTCCTCTCTCATATTCTTCTCTCTTTTTTCCTTTTTTTTTTTTTTTTTTTATTTTATCAAATCCCAGTCACTTCCCTTTCCGAACTCTCTTCGCAGTTGATACTGACCGTTTTTAGTTTTTACGATATGGCGACAATTATACTCGACGATGAACAGAAAGTCAAGATGATCCGGACGGTTCTGGGAGCCGAAGTGCCAGAATCAGAGATCCTCCAAGCATTTTTAGTCTGTGGAAACAGACCAGATGCAGTTATAAGTCACATGCTCGATACTCCTGGGTTTCCAAATCCGCCGGTGGATGTGAAGCGGACGAGTACGGGAGCCCGGATCTCTACCCAGATAAAGGAAAAGATGCCAGCAGATTCTGCCGGAGCTGATCCCATTAAAGTGTTGGACCCAAAGGCTGAAGTGAAGATGGAAGAGCTTGCAATGGGTTTCGAGAAGAACCCTGACAACGAGTTGGAGACGAAGATCAGAGTAAAGGAGGAACCACTCGATGTGGGTTGTGCAAGTTCCAGCGATCCACTCGATGCTCAACATGTTAAAGGGCATAAGTCAGTTTTTGAGAAGAACTTAGCAAAGTTGTTGGAGAGGAAGAGTAGAGTAAAGGAGGAAGATCTCGATAAAGGTTGTGAGAAGAACCCTATAAATTTAGAAAGTAAACGACAAACGGCTAACACTCGTCTTCCATGGGTTCCTTCTCGTGTCAAGCAAGAAAGCCCCATTTCGAGTCCAGATGTAGAGGATGGCGAGTTCCCAGAAGAAGCAGACTGGTTTCTGGTGGGGATGACTTCTGTCACGGGGTTTTCTACGTGCAAAAGGAAGAGATTGGAGTTCAATGAGATCGTTCATTTTGCTCTCCCTAAGAGATTTTCAGACATTGTTCGCTTCTCAACCAAACGATCAGGGGAGGTTTGTCACTAATCCTATGTTCCTGGGTTTCCTTTGATTTCATTTGTTGTACTTTTTTTAATCACTATCCATGCTCATTTCATACCTGCTATAATATCCTAATAACTTTGGCAGATTGAGATTATGTTTTGTAACTTTCTAGTATATTTCACTACCGATGAATTATAAACGTGAATTGTTTCAGATTGGGAGGATGGCGATGGATTGGGCAAAATGCATCGTCCCCCTTGTTAGTTCTACCAAGGTGAAGTTATGTGGTCGTTTCGTGGGCACACCTTCTGTCCTTAGGCTGATGCAAGAAATCCCATTATACTTGAGGTAAATTGTTCACCAACAGATATACAAGTTCTCCTATTCTTCTCATTTTCCTATCCTCTTGGCATATATGTAGCTATTATCTGATTTGATTTTGGTTGAATGGACACTTTGAGGAAATACCAAATTGTATCTGTTTCTTCTGTTGTTGCAGTTTTTATGTGCATCATTCAATTTTGGGCCAGGGGGATCCGTCTTCATGGAATATTATAGAACCATCTATGTCATACTCAACTTCTGGGCCTCTCCTAAATTTGTTCCAGCTGTTGAATATCAAACCATTTCAGCAGGTCTGCACCATCCTCCCTCCCCTTGACAATTTGATTATTCCTTTTCCCATGTCTCAGAACTTATATTTTGTTTATGGTGCATGTATACCAGGCAGAATTCACACCAGAGGAGCTTGATAGTCGAAAACGCAAGTTAAATCTGAAAGTATGTGGGGCTAAAATATCTCTTACCTTTACCAACTCATGCTTCTTATAAGTGTAGTGACAAAAATTGTTTCTTCTGTTTGTATTTGTGCAAGGCCAGTATTTGTCACTGCTCACTTTCGGCTTTGATTTTTAAACTCTACTTACATAAGTATCCACATTGTGACTGGGCATGATTTTCTTTTACATGTAAACGCACTTGCATGCTATCAATCTTTGAAAAGCTGGTAATGATGCTCTGTTTTTCAGTCTGAAATCCTAACGATGTATTCTGGTAAAAAATAGGGGGATTCGGATCTCTTTTCGAGCACCAAAAGAAGAAAGGGCAGTCAACAGGTTAGCGAACCAAACAATGATGAACAAGCTATCTCAGAGTCAGCATTGAACAAGCTTGTTGGTACAGCAGATGTATACAACTTGCAGGTACTGCAAAATAATGTATTTTAATTTTTAGATTCTGTTTATTTTAGTTATAAACCTCTCTTGTTCATAATCCATTTCTTCTAGCAATGAACCTCCCTTTTTCCAAAAAAATTCAGGAGATGGAACCCCCGATCACACTAAATTGTAATTTAAAGCCATACCAGAGACAAGCTCTCCACTGGATGTCAGAATTGGAGAAGGGCTTAGACGTCGAGGAGGCAGCAAAAACACTACATCCATGCTGGTCAGCTTATCGTGTCTCTGACAGGTATGCAATTACACAAAGAACTGAACCAAATTTAAATTTGCAGTCTATAGAAGTGTCTTTTATGAAGTTAGTATAGCTGGTATTGATCAAGTATGCTATTGATCAGGAGAGCTCCTTCAATTTATGTGAACATCTTCTCAGGGGAAGCAACTGCTCAATTCCCTAGGGCAACTCAGATGGCTAGAGGAGGAGTGAGTTTCTTTTGAATCTTTAGGCCATCTCAGTGTGGATTCTTGCCTAAAAGAAATGTATGTTTATGTTATTATTTCCAGTGTGGAACTTCTTTGTCACAAGGAGTGCATCTTTTTATAGATTTTAGCAGATGCTATGGGGCTTGGGAAGACTGTGATGACAATTGCTCTTATACTTGCAATGCGAGGCAAGGGTATCCCCGTTGATCAAAAGCCCACCACACATCGTGCAGATGATACTGAGAATAAAATGAAGGTCTCTCAAAAGAAGGCCAAAACAATAGTAAAAGGGGGCACTCTTATTGTCTGCCCTATGGCATTGTTAAGCCAGTGGAAGGTGAGCTTTACTTCATGTTGTCTTTTAACATTTGTTAGCCTTTTCTTTAATGGACAGATTCTTGCTATTTGAGTGATGTTCCAGGATGAGCTTGAAGCCCATTCGAAGCCAGGCTGTATTTCAGTTGTTGTCCACTATGGTGGTGATAAGAGCATCAACCCCAAAGTGTTTTCAGAACCTGATGTGGTCTTGACAACGTACGGAGTCTTAAGTTCCGCTTACAAACAAGTAAGAAATACAATCTTAGTTCTTATCCACTCTCCCTTCCCTCCTTGTCTTTATTCTTCTATAGTATTCTTTTATTAATTATAACAGAATTTTTGTTTTGATAACAGGGTCCGGAATTAAGCATTCTCCACCGAGTAGAGTGGTTCAGGGTGGTGCTTGATGAAGCACACACAATTAAATCCTCAAAGACCCTTGTTGCTCAGGCAGCCTTTGCATTATCCTCACATTGCAGGTGGTGTCTGACAGGAACTCCTCTCCAGGTTTGTGTTATTTATATTTGCTGTATTATTCTTTACTTGATTCTAATTGCTTTACATCCTGGGAGAATAGTTAGCAAAACTGCCAAGGGTAGTTTAGGAATGAATAGTTTACTTGTGGGATAAAATTGTTTCTTTTATTTTTTTATTATTAGCATCATTTAGAAGGACCAATGATGTAAACAATTTAGGAGTTGGTTAACAACATAGTTCATGACTTCAGGGATTAGTTATTTCTGATTATTTAACTTATTGAATAATTAGCAAGCTATATATGTACCATCTCTTAATTACTTACAGAAACTTCTTATTGATGGGTGCAGAACCGTTTGGAAGACCTCTACAGCCTTTTGTGCTTTTTGCACGTTGAGCCATGGTGCAACTGGGCCTGGTATGGATTAAAACTCCTGATAGAGTGACAGATGAACTACACCCAGAGTATTTGAATATATATATATATATATATATCAATAGTGCAACTTCTGTGATTTCTTTCGGGGTGTTTGGAAGTTGTTGATGTTAGTACATCAATGCCTGTTGTAGTTTGTGTCAGCTTCAGTCTTTTTGTTCTTATTTCATTATTTTACCTATTTATAAGGTGGAATAAATTCATTCAAAGGCCTTATGAAAATGGCGAAGAAAGAGGCTTGAGATTGATTAAGGCTATCCTTAGGCCACTGATGCTAAGGAGAACCAAGGAATCAAAAGACAAATACGGGAGGTGGGTTAGTTCACTTTTTTCTTCTCACTAAAATATAGGAACAAAATTTACTTTTCCTGTCATATTGTTTGACATAAATATATATATGATTCAGGCCCATACTGGTTCTCCCACCTGTTGAGATCAAAACCGTTGTGTGTGTACAATCTCAAGTTGAACGGGATTTCTATGATGCCCTCTTTAAGAGATCAAAGGTAAATTTGCAATGGAAGTGCAACGTAGTACTTACCATCTGTTTATATTTTCTACATATACATTATTAATGGAAATTGGAAGAACAATCTCATCAGATATTGGAAGAAAGACAAGCTTCTCACTTCATTTCGTGGTTGTTTCTTAATTGCTCAACTTGCTCCAGTTGCTTACCATTGGAAGTTTACCATTTATGGTGGATTGTGGAATCAGGTCCAGTTTGACAAGTTAGTGGCACAAGGCAAGGCGCTCCACAATTATGCAAATATTCTTGAGCTTCTACTCCGATTGAGGCAGTGCTGCAACCACCCATTTCTTGTCATGAGGTGATTCAAAGCTTAAAACCTTTCAAAGTATGTGTTTGTCATAATCAATCATTTGTCCTTTTCCCTCTTTTGATCCGTTTTGATCTGAAAAATTCAGCCGATGTGATACCAAAAGCGAGCGGTATGCAGAGTTGGACAAGCTTGCAAGGCGGTTCCTTGAAGGCAACTCTAATCGATCCAACCGGAATCAGATAGTCCCAACTCGAGCTTATGTTGAAGAGGTTGTGGAGGATATCCGTCAGGGCAAAAACACCGAGTGCCCAATCTGCCTAGAGTTTCCAGATGATCATGTACTCACTCCATGTGCACACGGGATGTGTAGGGAGTGTCTGCTCAAGAGCTGGCCAGCCCAAGAAGGAGGTGTCTGCCCAATTTGTAGGACGTCGTTGAAGAAGAGTGAACTCATAACATGCCCATTAGACAACCAGTTCTGGATTGATATTGAGAACTGGAAGGAATCATGCAAGGTTTTGAAGCTCCTTGATTGCCTGGAGCTTGCATCTAGTACTGGTGAAAAGAGCATTATCTTTAGTCAATGGACTTCTTTTTTTGATCTGATACAGACCCCTCTGGAGAACAAAGGAATTAAGTTCTTAAGGTTTGATGGAAAAGTGGATCAAAAGCAAAGAGGGAGGGTTTTGAAGGAGTTTAGTGAGAACAATGAGAAAAAGGTAAAAATCTTTAGCTTCTCTCTTTTAGTTTTCCAAAATTTTGATGGTTTCAACCATTGGTTTTCCTTAATTAGAAGTATTTGATATGGATTCTCTTCCAACTCTTGCTTTAATTGTGGCCATCTTAATAGATAGACGCTATGCATACTTCCCTCTGAATCCTCAGTTGCTTCAATACAATTAACAATGTTGATTTGTTCATATTTTAACTGTTCTTACTTGAAGCCATTACAGAAAACAGAAAAAAATGTATTTTTCATCTATCTGTCTACTAATCTGTATATATTTCTACCACTCATGTACTAAAATGCAAGCAAGCTGAAGTGTTAACATTAATTGCAAGTCTTGATCTGAAATCTTGTTGAGCTCATTTGCACTTTCTCGTTTGGGTGAATTACAATTAGTCAATTATCTCTCATTTTCAGGTGTTGTTGATGTCATTGAAAGCTGGGGGTGTTGGTTTAAATTTGACTGCAGCATCTCATGTTTTCATAATGGTGAATTTCATTCTTTCCCCGGCAATTTCAGATACAAAGATGATTTCTAATTTTAGAAAAACAAGAAAAGAGAAATTCATTTCTCTAATTGATTTCCTTTGTCTTTGAAATCACTAGGATCCATGGTGGAATCCTGCATCAGAGGAACAAGCCATAATGCGAATCCATCGGATTGGCCAGAAACAAAGGGTTTGTGTGAAAAGATTCATTGTTAAGGTAAAGTTCCTATCTAAACTTGGATGAACATTAGTCCCTCCGTGAAGAGAAGTGAATTTAGGAAACAAATAGGCAGAGGTGTATCGGGACATGTGGGTTAACACCAAGTCTAATGTTCTTACTTGGTGGATTTTTGTTTTTCAATTTAGATTTCTGTTGGGTTGCAGGAAACAGTGGAGGAGAGGATGCAAGAGGTCCAAGCAAGGAAGCAAAGGATGATAGCAGGAGCCCTCACTGATGAGGAAGAGAGATCTACTAGGCTGGAGGATCTCAAAATGCTTTTTAGATAGAACTCAGTAGAGTTGTCCATATTTATGTCTTTGTTTTGTTAGAGAGGAGAAAGTAAATACATATGTAAATATATGCAGGAATGATATGGAAATGTTTTGCAGCTTAAACTATGCTACTAAGCATATAAAAATAATGAAAAGCCATTAAAATCTTCATCCTTACTGCTTAAAGAAGCTTCTCCATCTACAAGATCAGTTTGATGGCATTTTGCCCATTTGGGCTACCATTGGCAATAGCCAATAGGGGTGTCAATTATAGGCCTGACCGAGCCCGGCCTAATTAATAAATGTTTTGGGTTGAACCTTAATAAGCAGTTTGACAAATTTATTAATAGGTCATTCCCGGTGCAAGAGTGCTACCTGATTGGCATCTGATTAATAGCCTGACCTATTTAAAGTTCGTATATAGCTTTGCTTAGAACTTGCTTAGGGCTCGACATAGATAAAGACCATTTAAAACCTGATTATTGCTTGTTTAGAGATGTGTCATGAGTCTGTTTGAAGCCCAAATAAGGCCTGTTTAGTCCAATTAAAGATGGTACTTAATTGATTGTTTATAAATGGATCATACCTAGCATATGAGGATTAAGGACTGGTTATTTAAATGGGGCCACCCTGGCCCGATTAATTGGCAACGTGAGGAAAAGCCTTGAAGCCATGAATATAGCCTTATAAAAAAAAGATCATGAAAGAGTTGATTTGTAGAGTTTGGATTGAGATGGGGAAGCAGGCTTTTTCAATGGAGGTTGAGGAGTCAGGTCACACCACTGAGTGTAGTTCTATTGCTACAAAGGCACTGTGTGTTAACAGATGTTTTTGATTGAGTCTTCTCATGACTGATTTGTTACACGGGTTAGGTGTGGCTATGTATAAATTCAAGAAATACAAGTATGGGTTCTAATTTGCTTCCAAAATCTGAATTAGTTTGATTAAATGTGCCGTGCTGCCCATGAGCATATAAACATTTCCACACGTTACAATTTCCAATCCATGGAGGGTAACAAGAAGAGAACGTTCTTGGATCATGACTCAGCATATGTGTATTCGTATGTGTATACATATATGTATGTGTCATCTAATGTATGATAACATCTAAACTACGTATGGGTTGTGGTTATACAATGTATTTAACATTTTTTTTTTACTAATGACGAGTATCCAAGCCTTTGGCCTGACTAGTCTTGTGGACCTATACTGATCCCACAATCGCATGGACGGGGTCATACCGGGGTTGAATGAGAACCATTCAAGTTTCACTGAAAGCAATGAAAAACACTAAACACCCTCGTGTGAGTGACTCAAGGTGTGCCTAGCGGGAGTCGAACTCAGGACGTTCAAGTTTACGACTCGTACCAAGTTCATTGCTCACCAACTACAGTACCCCTTGGGTTCAATGTATTTAACTCTTATCTTATTTCAATTATTTAATAATATATCGGCATATATACAACCTAAATTGAAGAAATATCATCTTCGATGGGTCTTTCTTTTGTTCTCTTACCTCTCCACGCCGCAGGATCCAACTCAGACCCTTCCTAACATTTGCCAGTTGGGCAACTGAGGATAGCCAGTTGGCAACTGGGAAGTGGCATGCTGCATGAGAACAGTGGGCACTTGTACTAGAAGGAATGATGGAGGACAAAAAGGATCTTGGAGCGGTAGCAGAGGGCCTTCTACAAGGTGCTGATGGCAAAGTACCTTCGGTTGTCATTAAAAAACTTAATTTTTTTTTAACCTTCTTACCCTTGGTTGTCGTTAAAAAATCGATTTTTCTTGGTTGCCAAGAATTGAAATTGATCAATGTCAAAATCGGACCATGGTGCATGGTGTTTTGGATTTGTGTCACAAATTTAGATATAATTCGTATTCAAAATCTAGCCATCACGAAAAGGTGTTTAAGTACCTGTAAATCTTCACATAGGACAACCCATTTATACCGTAGAACTATTATTTTTCACAAACCATTTGAAACCTAACATTTTAAAATATCCATTATAGATCATGATTTCAAGTATCGATTTGGGATCGACCATATCAAATTAGTATCAATTGAGATCGATCCGGATCATTTCAGGGGTAAAATCATAAAAAATTAATATTCTTTTATATATATAAAATAGGGGTAAAATCAATCGACACCGTCCCCTAAATCCTTGTTATGGATAGATTTGTTGAAAATGAAGATTGGGGGGGGGGGAAATCGTCTGCAATTCCGATCTCGTACAATTCTGTGAAATACCACCTTCAGGGGGTGACACGTATATTGATACCAATGTAATGGTCCAGATTTGATTTAAATGTCGCTTCACTGATTTAATGTTTTATCAGTTGTACCAGATCTTGACCATTATATTGGTATCAATACACGTGTCACCGCCTGAAAGTGGTATTGCACGAAATTGTACAAGATCGAAATTGCAGACGATTTCAACCCGAAGATTGGGCTGTTAATTTTATACAGTAAAACCAAAATTTGAATATCTTGTAATTTTTCCAAGAAATATCATGTCTTTCTCTTTTTATATAACCACGTGGTCAAAACGTACGGCATAAATCTCTACTCTTTTTCTAAAGCATAGCATATTTCTTGGGGAGTACGGACCTTTACCAGGTGTAGGGAGTAAAAACCCATCACTTTCATTATTATATTCTTATTTTTTTTGCCCTTTTTTTTTCCTCCATTAAAATTTCCAATTCATTTTTCACATTTATTATTATTATTATTATTATTATTATTATTATTATTATTATTATTGATGTGGCAAAAATTGACCGGATGATCTTCCTGCAGTTTTTGGTACTTTAGCTAACATGCACAGAAGAGATGATAGCGGAGAGCCTAGCTGATCCGACAGGGGGCTCTCCCATGCCTAAGTCAGATATTTCCACAACAGATGTTCAAGAGAGTTTTTTCAGTAAAAGAAGTGATCGATCCCCTTGATGGAGGTTTACCATGATATTTATAGGCTGCTAATGGAGGAAGAGTGGGAGACGCTTGTGAAGAGTCCTGTTTAGGTGTGGAGTCCTTGAGGGGAGTGACTCTGTGATTATGGGAATATTTTGGGTCTTAGGGTATTCCAAGGAAATATTCTCCCCTTATCTCAAAAAGGCCAACCATGTGAGGGATAGACGTCTATGGTGACGTATAGTGGACAGAGTCATGTCCTTCTGAATAGGAATTATGTTCATTGAATGTAAGGGTGGACAAAAGGACGTTTCTGAAAACCTTGTTGTTGATGTCAGGCCGAGGTGGCAGCAAGGCCTGATGGAGGGCCGAGGTGACAACACTGTTTGATGGAGGGCCGGAGTGGCAGCACGGCTTGAAAGAGGGTCGATGTAATAACACGACCTGATGGAGGGTCAAGGTGGCAGCACAGCCTAATGAAGGGCCAAGGTGATAGCACGACCTAATGGAGGACTGAGGTGCAACATTGGTCAGAACCGATCCTTACCCGTGCCGTGGTTGGGAAGAAATACCCTCATGAATTATTATTATTCTTTTTAAGAAAATAAAAGACTTAGTATCAGGCGCCGCACCAAAACTCACCCTTCAAGTCTTTGACCACCCTTTTCTTCCCTTTTTGTTTTTGAGAAAGTTGAAAAAATTGAAAATCTAATAGGGGTGGATTACCTCTTTCACTCAAAGCCCCAAGGTGTCACACAAATGCAAGGTTTTTTAATTTAATTTAATTAAATAATTTATTTTTTAATGAAAGAGCATTACCTCTCAGCGTCTCTCTCCGCATAGATATAGTGGGTGCAAAATACCTCTCTGCCTTGCATTGAAGATGTTTCCTCGCATCCTCCAATTGAATGTGCCCGCTAACATGTACATACACCAAGAGAGTATTTTCTTGCTATTTCTAATTTTGGTGACAATGTTGGGTCCAACGCAATGGTGGTATGGAAGGGGATTGGGCGCAAGGGGGAAGTGGGGAACGGAGAAAGTGGGTCACATGCCACTCATATATACTTTTTTTCTTGGGGGTGGGGTGGGTTGAGGTGGGGGGGGGGGGGGGGGGGAGGGGATTAGGAGTGTCAATCACTCCATCTCTTCACCCTAATCTTCCACAAGCACACCAGTTGGTAGCCACCACTGTACTACAGGCTTTCCTCAAAGTGCTTACAATTTTACAATAAAATTTTATCTAAATGAAGAATGGTAAAAAGGTTTTTTGAGCGGCAAAGGAAAGGATACATGAACATGTTCTTTCTATTTCTCTTTTATTCGCATGAAATTATTTCTCTATCCTCCTATGTATGTGAATTATTCTATTGCATCTCGTTGGTGCACTTCTCCACAGTGGTTGGTCAAAAAACCATTTCTCTTGAAGAATTTATCAAACAATCAAAATATTTAGAGTACTATATATGCAATTCAAAGAGTAGCTTAGTAATCATAATCCGATCAAATAAATCACTTTATTGGAATTGATTGTACCTGAACTAGATTCCAACCAATTTTTAAAACCCGATTCTCAATGTTGAATCGTGTCTGATATTTATTTTGGTCATTGTTTTCCTCTTCTAATAGTAAAATAGCAGAAAATCAATGAAACTTATTTCTTACATTAAGATCTTAAAAAAAAAAAATCATAAATTTTAAGAGATCTTGGCTTCTTTTGTCCGATTCTAAGTTTTAGTAGATTCTGATTAGTTCTAAATTGAACCATCAGACAGTCCGTTAGACTCAACTTTGACGTGTTCAGTTTTTAGCTGTAATGATCCCAAATCTCATGGCGAAAATGATTTTCATTCCAAAAATTCATACATCTATACCCCAAAAAAAAAAAAACAAAACCAAATTGGGGAACAAGATATGGCTCAATAACTAACCATGACAAGGTCTAACGCGGAAGTTGAGATCCTTTACACATACGTTCACCTATGCATACATTTTAGCATTTTAAACGCCACACGTGTCTCATTTACTGTCATTTGAATGATGAAGAGGGGTATTTATGAGACTAAATATACCCCAGGTTGTGTTACAAATATACCCTCCCATCTCTTAACAATTACTCACTAAAAAGTGAAAACTCAGAACGTGTAGACCACACGCTCTCTATCTCTCTCTCTTCTCATTTTAACTTTCTATGGCTATAAAACGTCAAAGCCGTTGGTTCGCTTGTGTCCACAATCTAGGAAAACAAACCTCTCAGAATCACTTGTCAATTTCCACTTGAAATCTCTCTCTTCCGTGGTTTTCTACTTTTACAATCTTTTCTTTCCTTTCGATTTCGATTTCTCTATCTGTACTTGAGATCTGGGTTGTTGTAAAATTCAGATCTTGTCGAGAGCTGATTAATGGCCGGATCACAAGGGAGGAATTCGGGGGGAGGGAATAAGCAAGCTCCGACTAGACTGCAACGGCGAGCTCCGGCATCAATACAGGTTAACCCACCTTCGAATCAGGTATCGGATTGGAAAGTCGCTATCCCTCTTCTATCGCCTTTGGTATTGTCGCCAGCGTCGCCCAATCCTAAGCTTTCCGATCGAACGGCTGACGTCAAGTCAAGGGAGGAATCGTCACGCCAGGGATTTCAATTGGCAGAATCGGAGAAGCCCAGTTTCAAATCCTGGCAGCACCCAGCGGCTCCGTTCCATTACGACCCTCCACCTCCGTTCTCGTCTTCGTTTGTCTCAAGGTGTAGATAGAGAGAGAGAGAAATACTCAGAACATGAAACTGAAGAGGATTTATGTTCTATTTTATATGAATGATATTTACATCAATTGGATATACCCAATTGAACAATATAAATGGATATCCCAATTTCATACGCATTGGTGGTCCTCTGTGTTTTTTCTTTGGTGGGATTCTTTCATGGGTTCTGATTCTTTTTTCTTTTTCTTTGCATCCATTCATTCAATTTCATCATTAGATCATCATTATACAGATGTTTACGTTTACAATCTACCATGTCATAAAAACTGTAAAAACTACACCTTTTTCTTTTACAGAGCCATAAGATGTCCTGAAAACAACAATAAGCTGCAATTCCAAATGAATCTCACCAACCTCCCAATTTGCAGTAGCTTTTCAATGGGATAAAGAGAACTGGGTATCAATTACTTTTGCTTGTATGGTATTCATAACTCCTGTTCTCCATAGTCCCACATATAAAAATTCCTCTATAACCTTATTGCATATCCAATATATTTTAATTTTGGAATTTGATTCAATGGGAGGTTTGGGCTGTGATCTGATAAACAATCTAAGCCAATCTCCTCATTACTTATAGTAGATATCTGCAGCCAAAAGAATCAAAAACTGGTTTAAAGTGCCCTGTTTCTATGTTGTCTCAGCTGTATCTATGGAAAAAAGTAATTCTGTTTCTATGCTGTTCTCAATTTTCTTTTTGCAGTAATTGTGATTTCCAGGTGATCGAAAAATAAAGAAATGGTTGATATATTCAAGATAATTACGTATTTACAAAATACAGTCGCAATTTGATTATATCCGGGATGTGATATGGTTCCATTTTCTGTTCGCTAGTATGGATTGTTTAGATAGAGTCACTACCAATGAAACCAAAGGTTAGATCAAGAACAAGTTCATATTGCAGAAGTTAAAACACTTTTAGATTATATGTCAAAGAACAAGCATCTGAGATCCTCAATCTTAGACGATCCCAATTGGTGCCATCATCCTTCCCTCTGGCCATGGCCAAGCTTTTGGAATTGAGATATTTTATGCATTTTATCATCTACTGGGAATCAGTCTATTTTGAATGGTGGTTGATAGAGAAGGGTTGGGTAAGAAGAAGGTGTTGATGGGGATTGCTTAGCCAGGCCCAGGGTTTGCTAGTCTGGTTTACTTTGATCATTTAGAATTAAAGAAGGAACTGCAACACAGTAATGGACGCAACATATAATTGGGCCTGATCATTCAGATTCTGTCCTCACATATGATTTTTGAGAACACCATAGTGATAGCTGTAGTCTTCTATCTTGGTTGTTAGGTTGGTAAAGAAGGGTTGGGTGAGAAGGTGTTCGTGAGGATTCCTTAGCCATTGCTGGTTAGTGTTAGTTTGACCATTTAGAATTAAAGAAGGAACTGCAACCCAGTAATCTACCCCACATTTTAATGGCCTTGTCATTTGAAATCCTGTCCTTGCATATGTTTTTTAAGAACACTTTAGCCAAGCAAAAAAGGTTCAATTATCTCAACTTTTTTCCTCATTTGAAATTCCTCTGGATGCTTATTTATAATCAGGGATGGCATCCAAATTGTCCAAGAACGTATGGCTCACGTATAGAGAAGGTAATGACCAGAAGTGGGAGTCCTTTATGAGCTTCACAGGTTCTACAATGGAAGCCTTGAAAGTGAAAAGAGATCAGATAGTTTATTTAAACTACCATGGAAAGGAACCTGGTCTAGTCAGAGTTGTTCTTTTCTTTTTACCAAATTTGATGGGCCAGTAATTTTATATTCCTGCTTGGGTGGTGGCCTATCACCAATTCATCAGGGCCATGGCTTTGCCTTACCTTTTGTCTTATATATTAAAGGGCTTGTTGCAACAGCTACATCTGTCGATCAGAACATTGAGATCTCTCTTATCTCATATCAAGAAAACAGTTAAAAAAATATAGTTCTTCTGTCCATGTCACAGTCAAAGATTGAGAGAATATCAGATTAAAAAAAAAGGTTGGATTCGAATCTTTTTTTTCCCAGATAACCAGGGTTTAACATCTGGGTTGATGAAGGACCCCAATCTAACAATTCATAAGCAGGGTTTTCTGCTTCCATTGCTGTTCTTTATGCATTGGAATCACTTTGGGTTTTATCTTTATTCAAGACTTGTGAGACAATAAAAGGTGGTGTTGCGCAATTCTACACTCTTCCTGTAAGTAAACTACACGATAAGGGCTTAATTAATTTTTGGAGTCTAATGTCTTTCTGTTCAACTTGAAAGAGGGACCAGCAAAGACCACATATTGAGGAATCGAACAATTAATAATCTAATAGTATCAAGGCCTTACCTTAGGTATCCTCTATTTTTAATAGGGAGGAAAAAGTTCTCCACAGCATGTGGAGAGAGCTTTATTCATGGGCCATCTCTCTCTCTCTCTCTCTCTCTCTCTCTCTCTCTCTCTCTCTCTCTCTCTCTCTCTCTCCCTCCAGAGTCACTGGAGATGAGCCTGCGACCAAGATTAGTCATATTGTGATTTAAAACTTGGGATCTAGATCCTCTCCAAACGCGTTGGATGGCTGGCTGGCTGGCAACACCCAGATATGTACCTTCAGTCGTTGGATGCATGGTATGTGTATAGAGCGCTGGAGATGATCTGGTTTCTTAAATGTTGTCGCTTGTGTTTACAAATTCAGCTGTCATCAAAATTACATTTCGAACCTGAGATTGTGTATCTATTCACACAATTACCGATTCGACCCATGGATTAATTTCAGAAAAACTATATACTAATATAACAACGGACAAAAGAGCGTTCCTTATCGTGTGGTATCTGGCCATATACAAGGGGATGTAAAATGACACCCCCACCACTACGAAATACAAAAATTTCACCCACTATCTATACCTATGTGTGCTCCTTCACTGACCCCACATTGGTACACGTGCTGCACAATCAGTGAGTGTTTATTTCCTTCCATAATAAGAGGAAAATCTTGGTCTTCAACTGCAAGAATTGCATATCGGACTGATGTTCCAATATTTCTTTCTTTTTTTTTTTTTTCTGATACATTGATGTTTCCAATCTTCCAATCATTAGGCATGGGAGAATCCCACACGTTTGGCAAAACTTGACAAAGTAGACAAGGGGGACTTGGGTTTTCCCAAAACACCGTATTTCAACCCCAGTGATATTGGCGAAACTTTTCTTGCACCTATGGCAGGGACAAGAATATATCGGAATTCGGTCAAATAATTCTATCCGTAATAGATTGGATCCTTCTTGGCTCCTCCTAACAAGGGAATATGTGAGTAGGGGTGTCAATTCGTGGCCCGACCCGACTAAATCGACCGGGACCGATCGTTTATAGATCGGCCCAGCCCAGACCATTTATTAAACATGTCGGGCTTGAGCTCGACCCGTTTATAAATGGTTTGTCTCGGTTTTACTACTTTGACCGACGGGCGTCCGACCGAGACCGACCGAATAACGCCCGACCTAGACCGGCCTATTGTGCACCGACTTGGCCCGACCCTTTAATGATTGTAGAATACCTATTTTACCCCCCAAATTAAAGAATAAAAACTAAAAAATAAAGACATGTTCACATTTTAAATAATGGTTATATTTGGTATCATTTATTGATTTATTTTCATTTTTTTGGGCTTGCATGAGTGGGCTGGAATATAAGAGCACATTTTAAAGAGGGCCCGTTTAAAAACCGGTTAAAGTCCGTTTAACATTAAACATGTCCGTAGGCCGGTTAAGGCCTGATTAAAACTCAATTAAGGTAGCCCGATTATAGCTCGAGGCCGACCGACCGAATATAAAGTGTACCATGCCCTCAATAACTAAGCCCGATTAGTTAAATGGGCGGACACGGTGTAACCTTTGAAAGTCTTCAAGCCCGATTAAACCCCCGACCGAAATCAGATCGGCCCGACCGGTTGACACCCCTATCTGTGAGCACATTCACATTCTTTTTTTTTTTTTTTTTTTTTTTTTAACCAAGGTGTTCGGCCAATTTATGCGCGCTTCGACTAATTCTCGGGGAGACTAGCACAGCAACCCATTACCATGATCTCCACTTAAATCATAGATACACAAATGAGAAATCGAACTAAGACCTTGAACCACTTAAATCGGAGATGCACAAATGGGGAATTGAACTTGAGACCGTGCACCTAATCCACACAATCCTCAGTTCACCTTAACCATCTAGACAGTTCGCCCTGACTATCTAAACAATCCACGAATAAATACATAATAAATAAGAAAATATACACACACAATGTACGTTCACAGCCCTAACATAATCAAATGCACACACACCTAAGTAAGAAATAAGGTGTTTAATGTCGTCAAAATGTAATCGCCCGCATTGACAGAGAGAGCCGACTTTTTCGGTGTAGATGGTAAATGTGATAACTCTTCGGTGATTTGACACTCTTAATTGGATGATATGACACTCTTAATTGGACTCGTGATATATAGAGATGTCATCATTCACTCTCACCTTCTACTGTTGGAGGTTTGAAAACTCGGTCCAATGATATTTATACTTTATATGACCTTCAATCACTTGGTTCCAAATATTACTCTATAAAGTATGTATTACCATGTGGCAGAGATAGGGCCTCATGTTTTTCTTGGTGAAGGTTTCATACATGAACTGTGCATGCATTGAATTTATTATGAAAGTACTTTTATTTATCTATCAGAAGAGAGTTACATTCAAAACTATCTAGCTATATCTCTCCTATCATTTAACATAGTTTGTATTGGCTTGGGATCCATTGTGGTTACATATGTGGAGCTGATCATGTGAGGATATCCATATCTGGCCTAGACCAACCCAGTGGCCATGTTGTGGATGCATATCTGGGCTAGCAGAATCCATTGAATCTGTGTGTACTGTCATATTCATGTAGTAAGGATACCATTGGAGGATCCAAGATATGACTACCCCTACTCCAACTAGACTGGGACAACCAGGAGGCTCGAACTTCTTGTGATTTAGAATCTTGATTGCCCATGTTCTAACATGTGCTTTTCTCAATTGCTATAAGGATTGCAATGAACGATGATGAGAGATTCTAATTCACTAATCCTCCTCGTTATAAGAAAAAAAAAATCAATGCAATGCATATTATGTCTGAAGAAAAAATTCATATTTTTTTTGCTTCTCTCTTTCCTAGATTTTTGTATACAAGAGACTCTAGAGTTCACAAGAGATACCAGGTAAACAGAATAAAAAATAAAAGGAAAAAAAACTAAAATAAAATCTCAGCCATCATAATGCTGCAGCATAACTGTCATTAGCAGCCTTAGAAATCAAATTCTCCATTGGCCTGCAATGTTCATTTCACAAATATCAGAAGAGGAAAGGTAATTATAACACATGCATAGTTTTGTATACTGTGAACAACTGCAGTGATTGTAAACGCTGACACTTGAAACATTGTCCATAGAGTTTAGTCTTTAGACTCGAGCATATATCTAAGGGATTGAAAGTGTAACAGCATCATTAATTTTTACCTCAGCAGTCCAGAGCTAGAGCATGCCAAAATGTGGTTTTCCTTATTGAGTTGTTTTTTACACTAAGGAAATAAAAATAGAAGGAAGAAACAAAGGCTAAAGCCGCAAACTTTCCTAGAAATACATTGGATTGCTACTGTACATTGCATCTTTCAGAAATGGGATTTAGCCAAGTCATTCCCATACATGATTTGACGAGCTTGGGTACAAGATCAGGACTAGAAATTCAGGGTTATGCCAAAATTTGGAATCCACTAATATTGTAGGAGAGGTTGGGTACAAGATCAGAATTAGAACTTCGGGGTTATGCCAAAATTTGGAATGATATTGTAAGACAGATTGGGTAACCCCCCCCCCCCCCCCTCTTCCCTTTTGACACTTCCACATCTACATTATTGAGTCTTCCTCAAGTGATCATCCTTCCCACCCAGAAATAAAAAATAAATGTTCATAGATTCACAAATACTTGTGCTGACATTTGCAATATGTAATGATATCCACGTACCCTATTATAGCTGTCTTGGTACCATACTCCATTTAAGCTCACAGCCAGGCATACTCAACACACTTTTGCAAATCTTAGATTGTCCACTGAATCTAAGACGTGGAAAGGGAAGAGACATCCACTTCAT
>NC_056559.1:25860501-25861775 GCF_013358625.1 Macadamia integrifolia
GGGGGGGGGGAGGGGTTGGTTTGTTTGAATCTTGTGAAAGTAAAGGAGATGAATATAAATGAGAATATGTATCCACCTTCGTGAACAAAATGTCCTTGTTGTTCAGTCGCATAATGCCATCCTTGAGAACACATTTCCATTTGTTCTTCGTTCTACTTACCTGAGAAAATGCCAAAAGAAATTATTCCTTGCATCAGAGCAAGCAGAATCTGTAAATTTTGTAGACAAAAGATGATGTTGCCTGATTTTATAGTCAATGGAATGCATCAACAAATTGCATATTGCTGATGTGACCCCAAAAGGCTATAACAACCATACACGTCAGGGAGCATGGTCCATGAACTGAGTCGCTCCAAATGTAATCAGTGGTTGATTAAATATTTACTTGATTCTACAAGAACTGCATAGACTGCCCCAAAGATATACCTTTTCAAATTGAGCCAACACCAGGTGGTTTATACTGGTCTCTTCATCTCTTCGACCCAGATCATCCAACTCATCATCGTCTTCATCATCATCTTCATTTAGAGGTGGTTCTTCATCTTCTAATGCTTCAGCTTTTGTTGGCTTTGGTGTTCCCACTTCATTACCAGTAAGTGCATGTTTAAAAAAACAAGCTTTCTTGATAATTGCTTTCAAGTATGCTATTCTCAAATTGGAAATCATGGAATACTACTCCAAGAAAGTATTAAGCAACCAAATCAAAGACATAGTAAAAAGCTAAAAGAAATCCTTCCATCGAGGCTTTACCATGGTATGATGGTGTATTGTAGTCTTCAGTGCGGACTCCCTTTCCAACATATTAAGTGGGAAAATGGAAAGCATCAGACCCTTCTCGAATATCAGCTCAGAATATTAAAAACTAGAGTGACTTAGTTTACTTACATTGTTATAGACATCATCATAACCATCATACTGCGGAATGGATGCAGAAGCCTGCTTCGTTTTAATTATTAAAGCAATTATAGCATCAGCATTCCTTCTTTCTTGAATGTTTAATCTATCATGAAGGGTCTCGGGATGAGCTTCATTTGCTGAGTTCTTTGGCACAGTAACCTACACTTGTAAGAACAGGACAAAAAAGAGTGAATACAAGGATGTTAAGTTGAACGCCCCAAAATTTCAGTTATAGTGGCACTATACACTTTCGCCAGAAGCATGTACAGGGTGAAAGAATAAATGCATGATAACATGGCCCAGCCATGACTGAACTTGGCATAAATGGCTTAGATTCAGCTCTGGGTTTGTGCAAGATTTTTTTTTTTTTTTTCACA
>NC_056559.1:25861795-25871795 GCF_013358625.1 Macadamia integrifolia
AAAGGGGGGGGGGGGGGGGAAGGAATGGGAAAGGGAAGGAAATAAAAAGGTCTAGGAATTATTCTATACCATTTCTTGAGAAGAACAATCCAAAGAGACATCTCCTGATCCATCTTGCTGAGGAATATATCCATTTGGAAGGAAATTCAGAGGGTCCTCTCGTTTTCGTTTGGAAGTCATCATGAAAAAATCCTGAAGAAAAATTATGATGAGGAACAATGGACTCATTAAATCAACGATATAAAATACCTGATTTTTTAATTTAGACTAATAAACAGTGGAGGGGGGAATCATATTGTTCAATTGGTGGGACAAACTAAAACATTAAGGGAAAAAGTTTCCCCACGCAGCCAATGTACCGTATACCCTCTCATATATATATATATATATAATTTTTTTTTTACTATTATTTTCTCTCTCTTACCCTGATCATGTAGGTTTATGTGAATGATACTGCTTCCCACGCTGTCACTGGTGAGGCATGGGCAATCCTCTCCCAAAATTTAATCCCAATTTTCCAGATTTTCACAAATAAAGTTCCATGTTGTCATTAGACTTTAATTACATTGAAGTCTAATAAAAGCTTTCATTAATAAAATGTATGAAATAGAACTTTAAGTTCCCATTAATGAAAGAGAATAATAGCTTGACTATAGAAAACAATCACATAAGCAATATTTTCCTTTTTCAACCAAATCAAATGCCAAAATTTGAAAACTTAAGCAATGAGCTGGCAACCACATAATAAAGAAGAAGAGAGATCTAAGGAAAGGCTGGGCCTCGGCGCAATGGTAAGGTTGCTCCGTTGCGACCTAGTGGTCGAGGGTTCGAGTCGGGAAACAGCCTCTCCGTGAAGATGGGGGTAAGGCTGTGTATGTTGTGGCTCCCCTAGACCCTCAATGGCGGGAACCTCGTGCACTAGGTACGCCCTTATTTTAGAGAAATAAGGGGAGGATAAAAAAAGATATAAAGATGCCATAGTGCCATTTTGTACATAGCATTAATTTAAAGAAATCAGAAGAAAATCGTAAGCACACCAATACAGGAGCAACCTTCATGGCAGGCTGTGGTTGAGACATTCCTCCTCCTCCATCCTCCTCCCTTGCTTCCTCATAGACTGTAAAGATTTGATTCAACAAATGAAAACCACATACAATCCAAACTGAATTCAGTACATGCATTCTACAAATTAATGGTAATTTTCTCTAACACCCACCAACCACTTACCAACATTAACGTCAACCCCGAGAGGCCTTTGATTCATCCATGGAGATGGTGGCGGCTGAAGAAAAACAAACTATTGAATTAAACCAATTGATATGTTGCAGTCCATTCTTCCATTTCTTCTATGATGCTCGAAAAGAAAAGGCATAAACTTCCAAAACACCCTTTCAAATTATTTGAAATCAAAGAACTCCAAGGTAAAAAAATCATTGGTTCAGAAAAAAAAAAAAAAGAGTACAAGTAATTGTCCAACCAACAACCATGTAAGAAGCAGGCCTTCCATTCTTCATATCTGCAGCAGGCCTTTCAGAAACCATCCCATATTCAGCATAACCACCAGGCATGTATTGATCTCCACCAGGTTCTACAGGCAAAGGCGTCTGCATGGGTGTCTGTAAAGGAGTCTGAAAATGAAAATGAAAATGAAAATGAGTAAGATATATGCAGAAGCAAAAAAAGAGGTAATGAGAACAAAATGAATACAATAAACTGTTACGTGATAAAAAAATGTAAAGAAGTGAGTAGAAATACAAGAGAGATATGCATTTGTTTCCAACATTTCTAGACAGTAAAGTCATGAGGATTGTCACATGCCCCTAGAAGCCTGTGCCTTGTGGTTATCATTCAAAGAATGTCAGTCAAACAGTTGGGGTGTAGACTCAGTCAAAATATTCAATCATCATGCCCTTGAAAAAGTATAAGTTGCATCCTTCCTAAGTTATTGGATTTCATTAGATATGATTGAGGATTTTGTTTTCGAAGGCATAATGATAGGTATCCATTTTTGGTTTTAACATATATCACGAGAAATAGTTCATTCACATATGGACCAACAAAGCCTACCGGAATAATTATTACAATATTTTGGTGGAAATCTCAACATTTGTTGATTGAATAGCTACTTCAGACAGATAAAATGTTCACTGTTCTATTGAACATAGGCATATGGTTGACATGATAACTCACCACTTAATTACGTAAGAAATTAATCAATGTTGAGTACAAATTGGAACTTGAAAAACTTAATGAATCAAGGCTTCGTGACATTTCATTATTGGTAACGACACTCCATTGTCGCATGGAAAACATGGGCAGACGAGTGTGGGTCTATATGAAAGAGTACCTCACACACATCTCATAAGTCAAATTGCAGCCCTTAGTGGCATTTTCATAATTTTTACAACTTTGGACATGCTAGCCCATATGGCATGCTCATTCTGGGCTGAAATTTGACCAATGAGATGCGTGAGGGTCCTTTATGGAATTGATCCTTCAACGTTAGAAATGTGCTAGTTAATGAACTTCTCAACATTCTCTAACTTCTCATGAACAGTAAAGCAACTAAGGGACAACGTATATATTTCACATTTTTCCTTCATAGTATTCTAAATGTTATTATCTAGTATGTTACATATAAATTAATACGAATTTTGAAAAATAATCTGAACAAAACTAAAGTAGCATGTACAAATTTCCAAGAGTTTTGCTTCAAAGAGATGCAATACTTGATAATTAAGGCTATAAACCTATTATTTATATGTAGAAACCAATACATGAAACCGCATGTGGTTATTGATCTCCTCAAATCATTATAACTGGTTCTTTTGCTTATGTATGATTGCTAGCTGAGTATTTTTGCTCATTCTATCCTTTCCATATTTATACTATATTTCCACAAGGACATAAATAATGACAAAAACCCAAGATAAGAAACCCTGGTGATGGGGAACAACATAATTGAATCTAGACTGCTGTCTGCAAGAATTGGCAGAGTGCCATCTGTAATGCCACTGGGAGGATCTTCTGTCCTGATCATACCTTTCATGTGGGGCTTTTGAGAGAAAAAAAGGTGTAGGGGGGGAGGGGAATAGAAGGGAATCTTTTCCTGATGAATGACTGAAAGGGCCATTTGGGACTAGTTCACTGGAAATTTAATAAGAACACCCAGTCAACTGACTTCAAAACCGAGGTTCGAGGATTAAACCCCCATAAATTTTCTTATGCCCCCATTTTCCATTCTGGTTTGCAATGAACCAAAAGTGTATCCATTGCATCTGCAAAGGAGATAACACCATGCCTAGGTTGGATGCTTCCATCTTCCTGGTACAGGGTCTTTCTCTCTCTCCCCAATCTCCCCCCTTGCCTTTTTCATAATTTAGGGGTTCTGCAATAGGTTAGTTTCTCTCTTCCCCCTTTATGCATTGCATATCTTTTTTATTAACTTTTTAATACATGTATCCTTGAAAAGAAAAAAAGGAACAATCATAAAGATTGTTCTCGCTCGTAGTACTGTTCGCAATTAGTGAAAGTTGCTTTAGCTGGTTTTAAAGTAATATTAATAAAGAATATTAATTAGCAACCCTGATAAATTCAGGATGCTGCTCAGAATGTCAGGATCTCAAACAGAGGCCCCCATCTTAAGAGCCTTTTCACTTTTAACAACATTGACCTAAATACAGTTACCCTTTTCCTTAGCCACAAAAAACAAGGGGGATTTGAGCACACATACATGTCGTTAACATGTTTGTATGGGAATATGGCAGGGTGAAGAAATAAGACTTGCATATACGTGATGGGAGGAGGGGATTCAATAGAATTGCATGGTATCTCTAAATAACAAGAGTAACCAAAATTTGAAAAATATGCTCCTAGCCGTTGTTTTACAAGTTAAGATGAGGTGCATATAACCTTGTTCCAATGACATTAATGAAATAAGCCTACTGAACTGTACATACAGATTTGAAGTTGAGAATAGAACAGAACTATAGCATTAGAGATAAATTTACCGGTGGAAAGAGCATCTCAGCAGTTGGAGTTTCATACTCTTCTGACCCTTCATAAGGTACATTCAAATCGTGCACTGGGGTTGGAACACCAGATTCCCTGGAAGCTGAATTTATTTCTACAGGACCTTGTATGACTCCACATTGCATCATTTTTAACTCCCACAGCTGGTAAATAACACTTGGATATTAGGCATAAATCTAAAAAAATATAATAATGGAAAAGTTGCATCGAGAAGTAAATCTAAATTGTGCTGTAGTAATTTTCCTACACCAAGATTGAAATACCTATCCTTCAAGTTTTGCTTGCACAATTATCCCAAACAGTGGATTTCATAAATTATAAACTAGTTTACAATGAGCATTTATATATATATATATATATATGTATATCAAATCAAATCATTGAAATGTAGGAGAACTTCTAATCCTAATTGTACTATAGGAATCCTAATTCCACGAGGAATAAGTAAGAAAGAAATAAAGAAGGTCCTTAGCATATATGGTAGCTAAAGATAATGAAGTTGTTTAGGTGAATCAATTTGTATTTAGTCAGAAGTTCTGTGAACCTAATGGGCTGATGCTTGATGCAAGTTAAAAGCATGAGCCACTTCGTACGTACAAAAATGCAAGGTTAGGACTGTCTTCAGTCCCCCCCCCCCTTTTCTCTCTCCCCCAAGACCCTGCAAAAGCAGGACCAGCACCAGTTGAGAGCATTGGTAACTCTAGAAACTAAGGGCAGGAGAAAGCCTTCGGGATGTTTCCTACAACCCCAGTGACAATCACAATACAATTGACATGAGAGTGACAAAAAAAGGGAGAAAAAAGTCTACAAATAGAATACAGAAGTAGGAAAAAATAGATGACAAGATAATTTTTGGGAACTCTGATTTTTTAATATTAAAACGTGTTTTAGGATTAAAATTTACCTCTGGGGTTAGAAATTTTTTTTTTCTTGTATTTTGTTGATTTTTTCTATTTATTTTCTAATTGTATTTGTCCTATTAGCTAGATTCTTTAATTTTTTTCTTCTACCAATGAATAATTTGTCCAATCCATGGATCTGACTTGAATAGATAATTCATGAATAATCTGATTTCTAACAATAAAACTTTTGCGTATTTTTTCTATTTCGATTGTCACTCAATTTATTTACTTCCTTCAATCGAAATACTCAAATTGAATTTGCTTTTGCAAGGTCTTTTATGAACTAACAGGGGCTCGTGATATTCCAAGAAATCTCTAGCAAGCCTTTCTACAAAGAATCTTTTCTTAACACCAAGCGTGTTGGTGCTAGATAGAAATGGTCACTCCAACAATTTCTTTGTCCTCAAAGCCTTTTATTTAGAGGAATCACCGAATATCTCAATATAGGTGGGAAAAGTGAGAAAAATCCTAATTGGAAAATTTCCCCTCCGCCAACAGAAATGGGAAATTCTGTTCTCGCCCAAAACAGAAAGGCAAGAAATCAGAATTAGTAACAGTAAGAGTTAAACAGAAAGAAGGAGAATCCTGAACTAAAGTGAAGAAGGAAATACCCCTTGAAGCTCGTTGAGAACAGAATCTCCAACACCTACATTGATGAACTCTTCGCGCAGCTTACTAACAACATCATCAACGACATGGAGATAAACCGCTGATACGTTAGTCGCCATTACATGAAACCAGAATCCCTATATTCCAATTGCATAGATGGATTGATATCGAAAATTGTAAAAAGAATCGCAATCTTGGTTAGGGTTTCTTGATGTTTCAAGCTAGGATTCTAGGGTTCGCTAGAGAGAGAGAGAGAGAGAGAGAGAGGCGGCAAGAGAAGAAGACGGAAGGAAGGATCTGCTGAGCGTGAGAGAGGGGGTTCAGAGATGAAGGAATGAATATAAATAGGTTTGGATCTGCTGGGAGTTGAAAGGTTGGTCGGCAAATATATAGCTATCACCACAGTTGAAAAAGGTCGAAAGAGTGGGGCCCACTTTACAGTTGGTGGCTGACCAAACGCTGACTCCATGAGAGAGAGTCTGAAAGAAAGATAATCGGTGTACAGCTGTCCAGAGATAGGGAAAAGCTTTCCTATTGGTCCCCTAATAATTAACTACAAAAATCACGTGCCGCTATCTTTAGTTCACGTGCGACCTAGTAGCGGATGAGAGTAGTAGGCAAATGGTGGAACTAGAATTAGATTTTTTTTTTTTGGTAGAAGAATCGGGGTATTGTTTTATAACATTGCTGTTATTTTTGTGCCTAAAATAGTAGAAACGAATTTTACGTTTTTCAAAATAAAAACGAATTTTTTTATGTTTGATAAAGATGTTTCTCGAAACGTTTTTTGTATACATAATGCTACAAAAAACCCAATATTATCATCGGATGCCCAAAAAGAAGAGAGGGTTCGGTTGCCTATTTTTATGTTTAAATAGTTGAAAGATTTATCAAGCACAACAACCTTTTTTTTTTTTTCCTCTCAAATTCGTTTCTATAAATGATGAAACAAGTCTGACTTGTTTTATTAAAGTCGTTTCTAGAATTATAAATAGGCATAAATTTTGATTTATGTTTCTAGAAATTGGTAAAACTGAACAACTTTATTAAACGTTTTTGTGGTTGTTTATCCGTTTTTGGGAATAGGAAAAAGCAAAAACGACAGAAAGGGAAAGTTGTCAAACGGTGCCTAGATGTAGATTCTTAGCAAGCTAAGTCTAAATCCTATTGGGCTTAGCCTAATTATGCCCGGCCTTGCTAACCCTCATTGGACTGGGCTGGATTAAGGGAAATAAATAAGTTAATGTCATAAATCATAATGAGAGTGGATGGTGTGTAGTGGTGAATTAGAAATAAGGAAATTTATAGCATCAACCCTAGAGAATGCCACCTCCTACATAATACCAAATTACACTTGCACCTTTTACCATCATCCTCTGTTACAGAATATGCCTTAAATGCTGGTATTAGCTAATGTATTTATTTTTTAAATGCCAAAATACCCTTCTAAAAAGTGAAATACTTAATATACCCTCTCTGATACTGTGCTCCTTCATCCTCAAATCCTTTTCTTTCCGTGAAAAGCATCAGTGATTTCTCTTCGTGAAGAGCAGCAATAGCAATTACAAACGGACTACGAACGACGACGGGGGAATGAGGTTTGTACTGCTTCTTCCCCAAATCGAGATACGTCTGTGCTTCTTCTCTAGCTTCCATTTCAACCCATCGATTTCCTCAGGTTAGATAACACTAGAAAGAAACTAGAGATCGATTTGGGATTATAGGGTTTGGGGTTGGAAATCCTCAGACAAGAGACCAATTTGCCGTAACGAAGAAGAAAGAGATTGATTTGCAAAGTTTCATTCGCTTTTACTTTCTATTTTTCCTAGTTGGCAAAGTGGAATCGCTTGTGTTTCTCATCTATGTTTCTTTTGCTCTTAGAAACTTAAAGGCGACAGATCTATCAAGCTTAACTTCATACACAATTTGGAAATGTAGTTAAACACTCTTACCCAAATTCTTACCTCCTTCCTCATCCCTTCAAACGAGCAGGGCGATAATAAGATATGGAAGGTGTTGAGATCAATTTGTTCTGAAGCTTTGACATTTGTGAACTTTAGATAAAAGCAGCCTAGGATGGAGCATGCTCGATGGTGGTTGCGCAGCTCTCAGAGAATGGTGGAAGTATGTGCAGGGATGGAGAAGGGGAGAAGGAGAAAGGGTTTTGCTCCTCTAAAACCCACAATGAAGGTAAGGGGTATTGAGGGGTTAGTAAAATAGGATGGGGTTCTATGTTTTATTCAAAAGGATAAAATCATCATTTCAAAACCTCACTTAACAGAGTCTAACGGTAAGGGATCCCTAGTAAGGTTGTCATCGATTTGGTTTTAGTTCAAGATACAATATGTGGAAACCAAAATTGAATGAGATCCTATTTTTCAAATCAAAATTGAACCAATTCGGTTCAGTTCACTATTTGGTGTTGATCTGTTTCGTATTTGGTATGACCCTTATTTTAAGTGTTTGGATCAAAATTTTAAATCTTTGCCAAAAAAAAAAAATAATAATTTGTTAGGTCAATAATTTACTAAATTTTTTCCAAATATTAAAAGGGAATAGAATTTATAATCCACATTCATTAAAACATTAAAAGGTAATACAATTTATTTGGTTTGAAAATAGATAATTTAGTTCAGTTTGATGGTTTTAATCCTGAAATCAAATTTGATAAAAATATTCTAGCCTTTGAAATCAAAACCAGACCAATTTTTTTATTCAATTTTGGTTCTAAATTGATACCCTTACTTACAACTGAGATAAAAACATTCAATAGCTGAGTTTAATGTAACTGAATCAATGATTGAATACAATCAACATCTTTCAAACTTATTCTCACACACATTTCTACTACCTTTTACCTAAAATTTATTCTAGTTTTCAAATAAAAGAATTTTATTACAAAAAAAATAAAATTTAATAACTGAATTTGATATATTTTGATTTTCATATTGGTAGAATGTTGAAGTTAGTTATACCCATCATGTGAGCTAATGATTACAAGAGATTAATCACTCTAGTATCCATGTCCACCAATTTCATTTGCCTTCTCTTTATTTTTTTTTGCAATCAAATGAAGCCACCTTCATTTTTTTCTCTCACGGGGAGTGATATTCGGACAATCTAACACACCTTGAAGAAGGATATCCATGGACAAGTTTTGTCACCTATATATATTCGTACATGTACCCTTCATGTGTAGTTAGGTGATGACATGTAGCTCTTTTTTTTTTTTCCTTCTATTAATGCCCCTACATGGTTCCTAATAGCAACATATGGGATACATGTCGTCACTTAATTGTATGTAAGAGTACGCATATGGGTGGGTGATCCATGAACATGCCATTTGTCAAATTCAGTCATTCATTTAAACCATGGTACATTGTATGGAAACTAGGAGTGTCAAAAAAGCTTGGCCAGCCCAAACTCGTCCTCGCCTGTCTTCAGCCTAGATCACAAAGCCTGGATTGAACTATTCAATCCGTGAGGTGGGCTTGGGTTGAGGCATTGAGCTGAGCCTGGTCCAACCCAACTCAACTCTATGTTCATGATGTCTATCTTATTCTATGTGTATAAAAATATATATCACCATCGGCATAACAAATTCATTATAGTTTTTATTACCCACACTAGCACACCTCTCTCTCTCTCTCTCTCTCTCTCTATATATATATATATATTCACAAAATATTACCCACACTAACACATCACACACCACACACCCTCATTATGATTTATTACATTAACTTATTTATTTTCCTTTTTCAAATTTATCATACTGTCAGGGTCAATTAGGAGTAACCTGACCCACTCAGCCCACTTAGCATCAATTAGGGCCGGCTGGGTTGGACCTTCTCCTGAGTTTTTTCAAGTTCAACAATCTGTGCTTCGTCATTCTCCATCCAAAACTTCTTTTTTTTTTTGGGGGGGGGGGGGAGGGGGTTGGTGTGGGTGGGGGAATGTTCATGATTTGATATAAATAGGTCTTATCCTTAATCATCTTATTCCTACCATAGCCTTATGGGCAATTTATTTGATCATACAGACTGCATCGTCGTTATCACTTTTTACACAAAAGTTGGGTTTAGACAAAAAACGCTCCAATTCAATTAGAGGAATAGTGACCCATCACCCATGACCACTTCAAAAAATTGTAGGGTTCATTAAAGAGTCCAATCCCACCAGATCATTCCATATCCGATACACCTCTCATCTTTTCTTGACTGTTTCTTCTATCCCGAGCAGAACTCTCTATGCTGCTGCTTCAATACCCTCTCTTAAGTATGAATTGTCGCTTTTTTGAGCCAATTTGGACAATACCCTCTCGCAGGGACAATTCAGGATCGGGAAATAGTCATTTGGGCTTTTCACCCCTTTTCTATTTTCTTATCTGTTTTCATCTGTATTGCACTTAGTATTATCCTTCCAAAATTTTCATGCAATTATAGCTTAAATTTTTC
>NC_056559.1:25874295-25905950 GCF_013358625.1 Macadamia integrifolia
AAAACTTCTACACAAAGGGATATTAAATATATTTGGCTTGGTCAAGGACTATGGACCATGGAGGAGCCTGGTCCAATTTAAAAAAAAAAAAAAAATTGATTATATAAAACACTAATTCAATTAAGCTTTATTTTAATTTTCCGGATTACGAGGTAAGATGTTACATTCTAGTTTAAGTAGTAGTAGATAACAATAGTTTTTTTTTTTCAACCAAAAAAATAATAAAAGATAATAATAGTTTAATATTGTGATTTAGATTAAGAACTAAAATAGATGAGAACAACTTCATCAAGGGAACCCTAGATGTCGTCTGGCAATCATCATCATCATCAGCGTCATAGGCATTCAGTGGGCCCCATCAGCCACCTCAGTGTTGGCTTGACCAGTTGAGGAGGGCCACATGTCAGCATTAGTAGCCAAAACCATCCTTGTCCTAGTGTTTGATGATCTGGCTGATATGGAAGAGGGATTAAGTGATTAGCCTTTAATCCCCCATTAGCGTGATAACTAATTCAAGCCTCCTCTTGTATTTTTTTTGTGTGGGGCCATTTTTACAGTTAGTGATGACTGGGACGTTACTGGGACCACAGATCTAAAAGAAAGCACCAACCCACCCGTGTGGTGTCAGTCTTAATAAGAGAATCACAGTAGATATATATAGAGAGGGAGAGAGTGGGATGACGTCACAAAGCGTGGGGTTCCTATTGGGCATGTGCACGGCAATCCCAATAAGATAACGGCACGTGCCTTTGCTTTTTTTTTTTTCCTCTCTTCTCTTGCATACCAAGAGTATGGTCTGAAGTAGCAATGATTACTACCGTCTCAGCGGGACTACGGGACTAAATGGTGGACCCCACACGAACAAAGGTTAGAAAAGAGCGTAAAGCCGTACGGGGTATTATAGTAAATTCACAGTACGATTTACAGCCAATATATTACCCAATAAAGGTTGGAAAATAATCCTCTGTTTTCCTCATCCCTGTTTTTCCTTGTTTTGCTACCTACAGAACGTGACACGTAGACAACTTTAAGACCAACGCACCAGATGTAATAATCCTCATCCAATCTTGACCGTTGATCTCCTTATTGTCCACGTGTCGCATTCTGCAAGTAGCAAAACAAAGAAAAACATAAATAGGAAAAACAGAGGATTTTGATCCAGAAAGGTTCCGTTCAAAACAGCTTCTGTCAGGTAGTTTACCTTTATTGATTGTTCCACCAAAAATCCAAAAAACAAAAATTGCTTTTGATGAACCCTTTTTCACTTGTCTGGGTGCTTATTGGTCAGGACATGCTTCACAAGGTGGGTCCAACAAAGAAGAAGAAGATCTCCTTGATGAAAAGTTTGATAACAGTTCAGATGATCATGACCATCCAATTTGTAGACTATTTTTTTTTTTTTTTTTTTTTTTTGGGTGGGGAACAATAACAGTATCAAAAACCTATAAACCCAATGGCTCACTCTTGTTGTGTTCTGGTGTGCTGGAAACCATTCCCAAATGAGAATAAGTCTTTTCTCATTTTTTTTGGGGTGGGGTGGGGTGGGGTGGGGTGGGGGGGGGGGGGGAGGGGTGTGGGGGGAAGGGGAACCCACATAGGTTGCAAATCTTGAGAGATGCCTATGCTGATTCTCTAAAATGGAAAGTAAAATTTTGGGGCAAGAAAATAAAGCCTCTGATGAGAGGAGAGCATGTAAAAGAATGATTAAAAAAAAAAAAGATGGCTCTTAAAGATTGTATATATCTATGAGTAAGACGTGGTATCTATCATATTTGAGTTAAGGGTTTTGCAGATTTTTTATTTTATTTTTTGAGTGCAAGATCCACATTGGCTTAGATAGGGATTATATGTAAGGATCAGACAAGAGATCCATAAAAAGTTATTAGGCCACACTTATTACTAACAACTAACTTATTGTTATTATATTTCAAGAAGATGGTGACAAATGATACGAGGGTTGAATCAACAACATTATCTAGCTATGCTAGGGCCTAATTTTCAGATTGTTTGCCACTCAACTATAAGGTCATGTCTATATTTTGGGCTTTATAGAACGAAATAAATTGCATAATAATAATAATAATAATAATAATAATAATAAATAAATAAATAAATAAATAAAAGATTAAAATGGAAAAATGTCATTTAATGTTTAATTTGATATGAATTGTAGGTTCACAAAATTCCATGACTAAGTTAAAAAAAAAAACCCGAAAATTATTTTGAAGTATATGAATTTGAGGACTCCTCATGATGCTCTCACTCTTCCAGCAATTTGAGGATGGAAATTAAATGACAATAAATAGAGCTCTTTCAGTTTATGTCCAATCCATGGCTGTACTTGAGAGTTTAACTGCGACTATGGTGATTAATTGGAGCAGTCCACCGTCGGTTGTGGTTATAGTCTCAAAAGAATAATCACAGAACCGTCTAATACACTAACGATCTCAAGATTAGGATCCAATCTCATTAAGAGAGAATATTTTTTGTCTGAAAGTTTATAGGCTGCACCTAGACAAAGAAGAAATCGAAATGATTCTCTCACCCCCATAAAAGGTGGAAATACCTACACTATTGATGCTTTCAGGTGCATTCCCATACTCTGCACTGATGCAATCCCTACACTTATGGATATAAAACGTTCTCTCTGCATTTAATAATAAAATAGCTCAATTCCAATTCCAATTCTTGAACGGCACGTCAAATCACAAAGACCCAAATATACATATTTCTTTGTAATTATGACATAACCCCTCATTTGATTTCTTAACGGTTTTGGGGCCCTTAAAGGCCAAAACGCTCCACAACGCTCCAATATAAGTGCTTATATGACACATGACAAACCCTTAGTTTTTCTTTGTTATTATTACAGATTAGTTATAAAAGTTATAACTATTAAGGATGAGGGATTGCTGCGAGGTTACTTGGCTCTTGCACTAAGGGGAGCTAATGAGAATGCGTATGGGGACATCTAATAAGATGAAAGTTTTCATTTTATGGGGGCAGGTGTGTCATTTGATCATTTTTCCTTTCTTGTGTTTGGCACAGGCACCACGCAATTTGATAACCCGTTATTCCTCAACTATTATATAGTAACTAACCCTAAGTAAGTAGAAAGGAAGGTTTTGCTACACTAATAGTGCAAGGAAGAATTGCACACCACATCAGTAGTCATCTTAAAAAGGATATCATTCACATGGGATCCACATATTTAGAATAAGAGAGAGAAAATAATAAAAAATTATATAAGAGGAAAATTGCACTCTAGTAACGTGGGGAAGTTTTTCTTATATAAGTAAAGTGAGAAGGTTAAGGTTCCTTGTTCCCCCTTCAAGTATTATGATAGGGGGCTATTTTAGATATTTCATTATTCTGGTGAAATTTGAGGGGATGTGCATGTGATCCATATATTGGCATTGTGAGAATCTTTTCCCATAAATAAATATGGATCTTAAATGGGTTTTCGCAAATTCAGTTCTAGCCAATCTCTTGTGGTCTTTTTGTTTTAGACCCATTAATAAACCTATCCGAAAACCGTCATTTCTCATTTAAAAATTAGTCTCAAAATAAATGCCTAAAGCCATTTAGTGATGCAATAGATCAATTCTAGGTTTTAACCGTTCCCAATTCCAATCCCAAATCGACACCCTTAGGGGGGAGTGATGAAAAGAATATAGTAGTTGTGCTCATGGTTTACCAAATTTGAGCGACCGCAATGGTAACCCTTTAAAATAAAGACTGAACTCTAGTAATTGATCTAACGAAGGTGGATTCTTTAGTTGATTCGAGGTTTTTTGCTCTGCTGATGGTTGTGTCGAAGATAGAACTTTGTTTTATTTACCGTTTAAATACACCTAAACATAATCTTATATATTTTTAATTAATCATTAATATTATACTTTTATGACCCATAGCAAAAATAAAGGTTCCATGGGACTAGGACGTATGTGCCGACAATTTTATTGAATCATGCCGGATTTGAAAAAAGGAATATTTATTCTCTTTTCCCTTTTCTAATTAGCTTTTGTCTTTATGATATGGTAGGTCGTACGGTCTTTAGGACGTACCACACACTTGAAGTGTAGTTTTGGGAGGTATCAGGTGGGGAGAGATATGACAGAGACTTCTAAAGAAATGCTTACATTATTGCTAACCTTTCCCTTTCCATGCTTTAAATCACTTTTTTTCAGGTGGAGGGGTTAAGACTTTCTCACATGTTTGAGGTCATTTCAATCTTTGTTTTTTTTTTTTTTTTTTTTTAGAAATCTATATTCTTGTCATGGGGATGTGCATCTCATATGCTTCACACATACGTATAGATTAATAAAATATTTTGTAGTATTTTACATAGAGGAAAATGTTGAGCATACCGCCAGTATATTCAGATTTGTGTCTATCTTTCTCAAGATTCAGGTTCTCTTCTTAGCGTCAGCATTATTGCTACTTGTTAGTGCCTTGTTCTCCACACTGTTCTCAAATTGTTGGATCATTGCCTTGTCATGTTGCGCTCGCTCAAGTAGCTATAGGCTGACCTGAATGATGGGCGCTAAGGAGAGGAGTTGAATCCTCTTTCTCATCTTTCGCTTGGAGAAGTCCACTACGCCCCTTCCATTTCAATCCTTCCATTGATTGATCCACTAGCTCCAACAAAGCTGGCAACATACCTAATCTCCTCTATTTAGTTCTAGGTTCTTCAACAAGATAAACTGGTAGATAAACTGATGCAACTGCTACCTTTGCTGGCGACGTTTATTATTCAAGGTTAGGATGCCTCCAGCTAGCTATCTTTCTCGATAATGGAGTGCCTAAATGATACATCTATAATGTGTTTTTAAAAGTTTATATCTTTTAATTCCCTTGTCGTATTCTTAAAAGTCCTTTAAAACTAAGGGTATAAAAATATTTTCAAAATTAAATTAAAAATGATATATCATTATGTCATTGTCATACACATTTTTTTTTTGTACAATATGAAATGTCACTATTAGCCTCATTGGATAAAATTTGTATCATAATAAAGGGCAAAGAGTTACAATTATTTGACGTCTTCAAGGTGTCAATAAAAAACCCCTTTAAACAAGTTTAAAATAAATTTAAGATTGAAAACACCTTTTGTAATGTATTGTTTTTAAATGCTCATTTAGTATGTGTATGTATTTGGTTGATCGGCATGTGCCAATCAATGTTTCCTGAAAATAATGTCTGTCAAATGATGTGACCAAGGTATAAAATTTAATAACGAGAGTCTACCTCCCATGGGGAGTTTTTGGATAGGTATATTCAAAGGCCACCTCCCCTCAATAAGTAGAGGATAACTGACTAACGCAGGTGATGTAGTGTGGTATAGTAAAAGTCCATGCTCACTAGAACATCTCGGGTTCAATCATATAAATTGCTAGTTAATAGTGTAAAATGATCACCCATCAAATTTAAGTCATATTCAATCATATACCTTCCCCATATGTATCCATTCAAATTTCTAATCTAATCCAATATGCCATGTGACAACTTGAAGTGGTACTCTCTACACCCACTAGTGTAGAGAACCCACCCCCTATATAGTTTCCTTTTGTTTTGGAAATATTTCCTATATAAGACATCTTCTGGAAACAAATCAAACCTTACATTTACCATTGTTAATGAACTGAACCAGGGTACAAATCCAAGCTTTTAGAACCTGTAATTAAAAAGCTGCGTAGTTTGTGAAGCAGACAGTGAAAGGACTACTAAGATAGAAGAGGATGAAAAAGTTCAGGATTGGTCGGTTAAAAGATCCAATCAAAGTCACATTGGAAGGATAAAAAAGGTTTTCTAGGGAGGTTTAATATTTTAAGAAAGATAAACAAATGAGATTTGAATGTGTTCTTGCAAGATTAGTAGAACCTCCACATTATTGTCCAAGGAATTATAATAAAATACTCACCATTAATTAACTTAATTGCCTTCCTGTCCCCAAGAACACTCTCCCCTTCATGGTTAAGTGGCCAACAAGTATACATGACTGAAATCCAACATCCAATGAGACATGTAGGCTATAGCCCACTCATCATCCATATATAGTCATAACCCATTTCTTGCTTCATTGGGAAACTTAAGTCTTAGATGAATTACTTTAGGGTTATCAAAGAGTTAAGAGGTTTTGTTGTGTTGTTATGATTAGGGTTTTGGGGGGGGGGGGGTGGGGGTGGGACCTAAGTGCACATATAGCCATGGTCTACATGTTGTTGCCATTGTGATACACAAGGAAGTGATTGAAAGTGATTAATGATTGTCTATCAGATTAGTTAATGATAATTATAAGGTTATTGCTAGACAAGTTGTGACTAATCTGAAACACTAAAACAAATAAAAGAGGAAAAAGTAGTCTCTTTCACCCTCTCCCCTTCCTGTTTCTTTGTGTGTTTTGTACTTTCCTTTGGATCCAAGTGTTTTATTCCAATGGCACTATCTTTTGTTTCATTTGCATTTGGAATATGCTTGTTCTAATAAGATCATAATTTTACATTTACATTAATGGGGATGACCTGTAGTTTGAGAAATTAAGTATTATATACCATACACTATACATTACTGTTTATAAATGACATGACCATGGAACCATTCAATTGGTCATTCAAAGATCTTTCAAACAAGAGAATCAACTCAATGAGATAATCTTAGCTGTCCTGGAGTGAACCATTATTTTGGTTGACCTGTAGTTTCAGACTTTTAAGTTTGGAAGATATGATTCCATTCTATTATATTAATTCCCATCTTGGTCATTAATGGAAAATGTGTGCTCACTATATTGAAAAGGAATGGAAATGTGTCCATGATTGTGGTGAAGAGTATGTGCACTAACATGCCATGTGAAAACATTTTATTCCAGGTTGACAACCAAACACTGCCTAATTGTTTTGAGTTAAGTATTATTTGATGGTTCAGATTGCTATTTTCATATGAGAGAACCAGTTTAAGTAGCATAACCCAAGGTTGTAAATCGGTTTGGAATCAGGTATTTGGTTCGGTTTTAGGGAGTGTTGGTGTGATCTGAAATCAAAGTCTCGTCTTGATTTTGAAAACTGGTACTCATATCGAACCTTTTCGGTTTCGGGTCCTATTCGGTTCTGATTATAATATATTAGTATTATAATAAATTAATATACTATAAAATATTGGTACCCAAATTCGGATCCATTTTGGTTCTAACCGACAATTTCTATGCTGGAATAAAAAAGTAACCAAGTCTTGCACTGTTCTCAGTTCTGGATTGTAACCAAATTCTATTTGGTTCGGTTATTCGGTTCAGATCTGGTTTTGGTTTTGAACAACTAGAGTCATCAAAATTTAGATAATCTGTTCCTTGATTTGTCCATAGAAAACAAAAAACCTAAAAGAATGCAGAAAAGAATGAAAATTACATACAAACAATCACACAATATAAAATTATTTATATGATTAGGCAAGACTGCCTACATCCATGGTGAGATGAGATTTGCTTCACTATCAATGGAGAATTGAGCTACAATTGCTTGTTCTCACACCTCTCTTAGATTGATTACAATATAATAACCCTCGCTACAAATTTATATTGAAACTCTATACGTACAGGTAGTTTATTGAAATACCTAAACAATAACGAACAACAAACTTAGTCTTATCGGAACTTAATGGGGTCAGTTCAACTACATGGATCCGGGCCTTGAGGCCTAAAATTTTACCAAATTACCCATATAGCCCTAAAGATTTCAAACCCTTCGAAATCATCCACAAATGCTACCAATGGAATACAAGACATTATACCCCGAACATTGTCAAATTCTAGGGTTTTGCTACAGTAACAATGAATTGCCATTTTTCTTTTTAGATGCTAATCGCAGCAGCTACTTTGTGTTGTGTAAACTCATGGTGTTCAAGGAACAACCTTCTACAACTAAATGGACTTTAACTTATCACTGTAAGGAGCAATGTATCTATCAGGTATAAAAATAAAAGTGCAAGTCACATTCTAATGATCAAACACATAGAGATGGGTTTGGTTTATGTAAACTATTTTGTCATTATAAGGAGGTTTGGTTTATGTTAGTTCTTTTGTCGTTATAAGGATCTAAATTTTAATGGAATCTTGTATGTATATAAAAATTTAAGATGGATGAAAGAGATTTTTGTACAGAAAACAAATGAAATTTGTAGCCCATTAAGGAGACCAAGTGTAATTAAGTATTGATTATAATATGATCCACCTTCTTCTCGTCTAGAGTTTATAAACATTTGGGATGGTCCTTACACTTGCAGAAAAATCACCAAAAAATGACAGGTTTAGGATCTCCTTGTGGAGCCTGCAAGTTCTTGAGGAGGAAGTGTGTTAAGGGTTGTGTATTTGCTCCATATTTCTGCCATGAACATGGTGCAACACACTTCGCTGCAATCCATAAGGTGTTTGGAGCAAGCAATGTTTCAAAGCTTCTAGCACACCTTCCAGTCACTGATCGTTGTGAAGCTGCAGTTACAATCTCATATGAAGCTCAAGCAAGACTTCAAGATCCCATCTATGGTTGTGTTTCTTACATTTTCGCGCTTCAACAACAGGTTTAGTTCATCTTGTTAACCATTGAATGTGAATAGCCCGATGTGAAGGCATATAAGGACTTAGGCGAGGAATCTCTCCTTAATAGTTAGCTTTTAAGGATGAGTTCTACCCAAGTCTGTAACAAACCCATCTCTTAAATTTTTGCTTTAAATCATGCAGGTTGTGAATTTACAGGCACAGTTGATGTCTCTCAAAGCACAAGCAGCACAAAGCAGCCTTGTTAGTAATGTCTCTACCACTTCAAGTCCTCAATTTCCTTCATATCCACAAGATGTCCAAGGATTACTTCATTTAGAAGAATCAAGGATGCCATCTCAATTCCATCATCAGAATCCAACCATGTTTAACTACAACAATGGGTTCATGGATCCTAACTCTATGGGTGATTATAACAATCCTGTCATGCCTGAAGAGAACCTCTCTTTCACTGGTTTTCATGAAGACCCATCTCATCCCATGGCTTCTCTTGACATGCAAAATAACAACAGGAAGTGGGCTTTTCAAGACACAGAAGATCTTCAATCAGTTGCTTTCTCCTATCATCAAAGTTCATGACATGGTGGAGCTAACCTGATTAGCCAAATGGGTGTGGATGATCAATTTTGAAGTGTGACTATAGATACTTCTAAATGTGGACTTTGCTGCTATAAATAAGCTAATCTAGGATCCCTAGAAAAGCTTATATATACTGTTAGGTTCACCCTATAGTCTACTCTATATATGTTAGAGATCTCGTGTATAAGTATTTGGTAATGGATAAAATAATAGTTCAACCTGTTGTTAAGTAAAAACAATGGAGAAAACTGATTTTGTTCTTGGTGATTAGCTTAATTAATTGACTGAATTAAACCTAAGATTCTAAACCCTAGTAGAGACCTAGCTAGGTAGCTTGCTAATATTGTTACTTTCCCTTCATAAACTTAATAATTTAGTTGTGATCTTTCCGTAATCAAAATTTCAATTTAAAATAATTGAATTTTAATTAAATTGTTCTCACTATTTTACTAATATATATATATATATATATATACACACATTTGTTATAATGATATGAAAAGCTTCCACATGCTGCAACAATATACTACTAACCTGACAATGCTGTACCTTTCTTCTCTTATGAAGTACAGTTCATGGAAAAAGAATTCAATTAAGATATTGTAGGAAAGAATCATTCCTTTTATTCCCATTTTAGAATTTAAGGATTTTCTATTGGGATTTCATTGTGATCGTAAGTAGAAGGTTCATATTCTTCAGTCATTGATAATTATTTGTTGGCCAATACTTGACACAATTACCACAAAACTTACATATTACTAAAACTTTCCAACAATCATCAGGTAATTAGATGGATGGAATCTTATTATTATTATTATTATTATTATTATTATTATTATTATTATTATTATTATTTTATCACTATTGCCATCATTCTCCTTCCTACCATCAAATCCAAGCCACTGGATCTTAGCAAGGACCACCTCATCCATTCTTTGTTTCTTTTGATTGTAAGAAAGAGCTTCAGCAATGAAGGCTTAAACATGAATCCCGGATGAAAATAATAGAATTATAATTATTTTAATTTCAGTTGTTAAAAGTTATTAGATGCCTTATTTTAGACAATGGTTGGAGATAGTGAATAATATCAAGGACAACCAATTTGTTATCAAGGGTTTTTCTTTGTGTAGCCTGACCTATAATAAAAATTGTTGCCTCTTTGGTATATTCAAGTCCAAAATATAGCTCCATGACTTGTACCTTTGTGCTTTAGCCTCGAAGTTCAATGACCAAAGTATCTGAATGAAATTAAGATGGGGGTGGGGTATAAAAAAAATGTTGTGGACTTTAAAAAATATTAGAGCTGAAGTAGGATGGCAAAAAAATGGAGTTGGCTTAAAGTTGTAGGTCAAGTGGATCATGGTAAGATGAAAAAAAAGAGGTTGCTTACGGCCTCAGAATACAGGTAAAAATTATTGTGATTAGACTACAATTGTGATGAAAATTAGGATTAATGAAGCTATTCATAATGAAATAGCTAGGAAAGGCAAACACCATATTTACAAGAAGATGGATTTGGAACTAACATAAGAGACTTTGATTATATTTTTTTTAGCCCAAAAAAAAAAAATGAAAACAAAGAAGATTTACACAGCAACAAATGCCAAAGGAGAGAAGAGGAAAAAAAAAAAATTGCCCAAGAATTGTGCTTCCACTTATGAAATGTTAGATTTTATTTCTACTTTCTCAATGAATCCTTAAATTCATTTTTGGAATGTAAACATCGAAAGAAATTTTCTGAATTCACCTTGAGTCTCTAGTCTCTCTTACTGTAAATTTCTATCCATGATTTTCATCTATTTATGTGGATGATTTCTACAATTCTAGGATGATCATCTGCAACCTCCTGCCCTTACAATTGTACAAGATAATTAATTTATTCAATAATGCATATTTTTCTAATGATCTTCTTGTATTTTCTTCCATTAGCTTGAAGTTCCTCATTTTTTAATACCACTCTATAAAAAATCAGATATTGAGGAGCAACCAAGATGATTTCAGTTCATGGTCTGTACTTATACTCTTCTTGAAGACACTGAAACTTTGTGATGTGTTTTTAAGATTGCTTCATTTCCACACTTCAATAAGGTTTCCATGCTTAGCCAATGTGGTCTATGCATAACTGTTTCCAAGGAAAAAAATGAATAATCTACCCACATAGGCAATTGATATAGATTACATGGGTTTCTCTAATAAGGTTACATTAGTGTGTTATATGATGGGTTTTGATAACTAGTAAGTGACTAGCATCAATATCCATGAAAGTATCAGTAAATTAAACAATTTTTGGGCATATCTTGCAGCCAAAAAAAAAAAAAAAAATCTTATAAGCTGAAATGAATTAGCATATTTTATATTTAGTGCCAATCTCTTTGCACTACAGAACCAAACAAAATAATTGTACTAGTATTGGGGGGCTTATATTTTCGTCCTCTCCTTAAATTTATAAGGGGAATCTTATCCCAATTAACTCAAGGACACTATTAAGACTGGATATGCATACAACTATGGAGGAATTTGTCAACAAAATTAATTCTGGAAAATATCATGAAAATAAAGAAAATCTAAGATGTGGATGAAAATGCCAAGAAACTACATTGAAAATGTTAAAATGCATTAGCAATTCTACTTTTGACAAATTGATGACTTATATGTTACTACATTGATGACAAAGACATCTAATATTTCATGAGTCATTTTATCTCAAGTAATTACAATATTGGGAAGGGCTGTTTGAACATGAGGCGTAGACAACGTGTCCTTATATGGATATTTTTTTTATTCATTCTTTCAAAAGGAGAGAAAAAATAATAAATATTTTATGTGAGGAAGTATGTTCAAGAGCCTTGTCCCTTACAATATTATACATTAATTGAGTAATGTATCATAATCAAGCCAATGATGCAAAATGTGGAAGCTTTGGCCTCATCACGGCCCTCACCTCGGCAATGAAATTAAAATAAAACCCTTTTGGTTATATTTTCTATGATTCACCTACCAAAGAAATGTAGGTCATGAGTCTTCCTCAAAGCAGCAGCTTAGTTGGGAGCTGACAGGGTCACCTCATAGTCATGTAACAACTTTCAGCCTAAAAGTGCTTTGCCATGTGGCAAAATAACCATTTTCTTTGTTGCTTATATTTGTAAATTTAGAAACTTTTCTATAGTAGAATCATTTGCTGATCTTTTAACAAAAAAAAAAAAAAAAAAAAAAATTAGAAACTTAAAATGACAATACAAGGAGAAAAGTCCAAGAAATGGTGGGTCAAATGGCCAAGGTAGGCTACAAAAATGCTGACATGTGGTTGCCCATGGGCATTCATATATAAATGGATAGTTGGGATCAGCAACTCCTACTCACATGCATATATATATATATATATATGATTGTATGTTGTACAGTACACAATCTAATCATTTAAGTATTAATTCATATGTTAGTACAATAAACTAAGAATTTTGTTTGTTTTTCTTAAGGCTATGTTTGGTTTTAAGGGGAATAAAAAGAAAGGAAAGTGAAATTTTCATACTTAAAGAAGAAATATATGTAATCATTACCCATGTGACTTTAACATAAACTTCAAATAATTTAGTTATAAAATTTCACTTTACTTTGCATCCAAAACCTTTTGCTATAATATGTAAAGTAAAAATTACATGTAAAATACATTATTACTAATTATGGTTAAAAAATAAAGTAGTTTATACAATCATATGGGTAATGACTATAAACATTTCTTTTTAAAGTATGAAAATTTCACTTCCCTTCCATTTAAAATCTCATTGCAACCAAACGTAACCTAAGGGGAGGCAGAGAGTACATGGGCTTGTTGGACTAACTTAAAAGAATGGTGAGACCATTACCACTAGGCCTTAAGGACACAGCCAAAGTCCAAGACAAACTATTGGACCTAAGATCCAGCCTATAGGAGTAGTCCCAATCAAATCAGACCTTAAAAGCCCATGGGTACTACTTCTTAACCCATCTTTCACAACTCCTTTCAACCAACTAATTAGGGTAGATTCCTTTCCCCTCCCCGCCCACCCAACCCCCCCCCAAAAAAAAAAAAAAAAAAAAAAAGCTAATTAGGGTAGATTTTCCCTGTTTTTAAGATGCAAGGCCTTTAAGTTCCAACAACCGAACCCCAATAGATGATGTCCAGAATCTGATCTGTATTTCAATTCAACAGTAATCAGTAAAGTGGGCCCACCATGGACTCCATGAGGCAGTTAATGATTTCCTAACCATCTGATTGGAACTTTGGAAGAATCACCACAAGACAAAAGGAACAAAGTGGGTGGGTGAGTTCCTGTTCGAGTGGGATTACATGAGGAGCACCTTACTCTTATTGAATTGGGTAACCAATCACTCACCCTCGAAGTTCAAAACACAATAATGAAGTGGGTTTAGTGACATGATCCAATTTGAAGTCTCTGACAAACCTGTTCTGTACTTCTTCCTCTGGTCAATGGTCAGAGGACCCACCACACCTATCTCTTCCCCATTAGTTTTCCCATTTGATCATCCCTCCATGGTCCTCTAACAAAGACATTTACAGTTCATATTCAACTCAAAAGCTCAATAAAGCCAACCTTTTCAATGGGAAATATAGTTATCTTTTCTAAGCAAACTGGGGCTCTCTCTCGCTATACTTCTGCTGTTGTGTCTCCATTTAACACCACGCAAGTGGATGGCCCTCACTGTGTCAAAGAAGCACTTCTCTCCTGTCATAACTCTCTCACTTCATTAAAGAAGAAAGCCCAGGCCCCTCTCTCTCTCTCTCTCTCTGCCTTCTCTGCTTTTCCGAAAATGATAAGGAAACCATGGAAGGATAACAGCACCAGACCCCAGTTTTGTTGAATATGGATGGTCTTAGATCATACCCCACGCTTGCAGACAAAGAGACGTCCTTCTTCACTCCACCCAAACTTTCATGCTTTTCCCCACACTAAGTCCAACCATTTCTCTCATTTCCTTCATTTTAAATTCCCTAATAGAAAGTAGTAACACACCCCACTGCTTTCAATTTTTTTCTTTTCTGAACTTATAAAAGAAGAAGAAGAAAGAGAGAGAGAGAGAGAGAGAGAGAGAGAGAGAGAGAGAGAGAGAGAGAGAGGGGTGTGGCTTCAACCTTCAAAGTTGAAACAGTACAAACTTCAAAGTGTTTTGTCACATTCATTCAAACACACAAACATGCACTACTTACCTTCTAAAGCACACTCACAAGCATCACTTCTCTTTTGAACATGGGAACATGGGAAACTCTTTTTTTCTCATGTTCAGCTCTCTCCTTTTATCTAAAGTTCTCTCCTTTTCCTTTGTCCTTTTTTCTTTGGCTTCTTATTTCAATTCAATTAAGGATTTATCTAATATAAACACTCTAGTCCAAGTCAAGATCATCCAAACACTATCTTAATTAATTGTTCTAACAATTCTTATCAATAGCAGAGTATAGTTGCCGAATTATTTCAATCAATGACTCCAAAAAGTAAACATCTTCCTCCTCTCCGTTAATTAATCTAATTATATTTAACGAGCCCTTTTTCGGGTTAGAAACTGTTATACGCCACGGGACAAGATTGGGTACACCTTAGATTTTTATGACACAGCTGGGTTTAACTTAGAATTTGATTTAATACATTGTACATATGTGTTCAAACTTGGAGCTCCTAACATTCAATGTATTTTAGCAACTTGGAAGTTCAGAAAATAACTTAAAGATCAGGAATTAAGGAGCTTTGGAATAGTTTATAAACACAGACTGTCCAAACTTAATTATTTATCACAAACAATCGTTATCTTGACCAGTCCTCCCTCATTCTTTACATTGTTTTCTCTATTCTTTTAATGAAGCTTTGTAGATCTAAGCACGTTGCTTGGCCCTGTTTTTCTTCCTTAACTCATCGAATACGGAAAAAATTGGATCACGAATGGATTAGTGTATTGTTTATTGATGCATTTGATAAGAGATTGAATAATTATATATTTTTGTCATCTGAGTAGAAGATTTGGATCATGCTCAATCCTGCTACTCTACATAAGCTTTCTTTTTATGGCTTTTCTCTAGCCATGCTATTGTCCAAACACTAGGACCTAGTGTCCTAATCCTAATTAAAATGTAGCTAAGAAGATACTTACTGGCATTGGCTACTGTATTCTATTTGATGCTTCTGAGTTACTTATCCATGGAAGGGATCCCTGTATTGTTTATACATGCCTTTGATAAGGAATTGAATAATAATATTATGGCAAACTTATGTAGATCTTTCTTTCTAGAAAGAATTGTTCTCTTGTTATCCAAGAAGATTTGGATCATGTTTCACTCCAACCATCCTACAGAAAATGTTAAAACCCCTTTTTTCTCTAGGCATCCTATTGTCCAAACACTTAAACCTAGTGTCCTAGTCCTAATTAAAATGTAGCTAAGAAGATAGATATTGAAATTGGCTACTCTATTCTATTTGATGCTTCTGAGTAACTAATCCAATACAGAATGAAATAGATCATCACTGTATTGTTTATACAGGCATTTGACAAGTAATAATATTTTGGGTAGATCTCTCTTTACTAAAATAGCAATTTTTCTAACCTGTGTGATCCAAGTAGAAGATTCGGATCACAGAAAATCCTATATTCCTTTTCTCTAGCCATGCTATTTATCCAAGCACAAGGACTTCAAACATTTTTCACCCAAAAAATACCTTCTACATTGGCTACTCTGTCTGATGCTTCTGATTACTAAGACAGGGAGGCTACCCTACGTCTCAATAAACTTAATTGTTGATCTTGAATCCAATGCAGGATTTGGATTAGAGCCTTAGTTGTTGCTTGATTAGCAAAAACTACTAAAACTTGATTGTTTCCACTGTGTATCCAATCAAGCAAACATTTTGTCTATTTAACTGATTACAAGTTCATAGGGCAGTGAAAGCCATTACTAAGCATGCTTAAGTTTATTAGGTAAACCTACTTCTACTACATAGAAACTAGTGAGGTGGGTCCACCTAATATTCAAGTCAAGGGACTACAATGATAGCAGTTAAATCTAATCCATTCCACAAAGAGTCTTCAAGTGAGGGCTCTTAGAACTTAGAAGTGATATTAAATTACTATTTTATTATAATTAATGTTATCAAAGCCCCTCATGTCAAAAGCATCAAAATTTTTAGTCATCATTTAGCTGTTTACAGATTGGAGATCCCAACACCTTTGTTAGGAAAGAAGGAAAGAAAAAATTCACTAACCTCGGAATTGCAATTGAAACTTGATTTCATTGGGATAGAGGACAGGGAAGAAAGTTGTTATTGTTCATCTACATCAGGTAAAGAACTCCTTAACCGTGCATCTTAATTTAATATCTTCTGGGGAGAAACAAAACAATGAGTCAAAAAGTCTGCCTAACTAACATGGGTTTTTCTTTTTTTATCTGTCTCTCTTTCATACAAGATGGTTCATTGGTAACATTGAGTATGGTAAATGAATAAAGTGACACCATTATTGATCTGATTGTGGACAAATGCTAAAGTTTCACACAATTTTAAAGCTAATTAATGAACACAAGTATTAGAGTCTTGAGAGAGAGAGAGAGAGAGAGAGAGAGAGAGAGAGGCAAAATAGTACTATTTTACTACTGCTAATTGGCATTGATATCATATTTACTTCCAAAGAAAAGCAGACACCCAAAAAGGCTTTTTATCACATTATGGTCTGTTTTCTTTCCAGATTCTCTTTTGTATTTACAGGCATAGAGATCAACATTATCCCCAACAGAAATCTATCTTCATTCATCATCCTAATCACATTGAGAGAGAAAGAGGAGGGGAGGATCAATTCAGTTCCTCATCATCCTAAGAGCCAGAGCTTGAAGCTCACCCAAGTCATTGGTAGACAATCTTTTCTTAGCACAAGGTTGGAAGGATAGATCATCTCTGTCCAGCATGTCCTGCATCTGCATCATCATTCCATCACTACTCTGTTCCAGAAATTCCAGGGAGTTGTGAGGTGTTAGGGAATGCACGTATGCCGGATAAGTAACCTGGGGAGACCAATCTCCTCCACCACCAAAGACAGGCCCTGCAGTCCTAGAAGGCCAATGATTCTCTAAGGACTTTGAACCAGCAGCTGCAAGGTTGTGAGCCAGCTGAGCCTTCACTTGAATCAATTGGGCTTGCAAGTATGCCACCTGAGAGTGTCAGCAACCAAATTCATCAAAATCAAATAGAAAGCAATCAAAGATGTCACTATTGATTAAAAACTAAGAACAGAACAGTGAAGGGAGAAGGTGACCCATGACCCACCTGTTGCTGAAGTGCAAAGATATGAGCAACACAGCCATAGACAGGATCACGGATCCTAGCCTGAGCTTCATAGGCGATTGTGAAGACAGCCTCACATCGATCGGGGAGAGGAACATGTAATAAGAGCTTGGAGACATTACTGGCACCAAACACCTTGTGAATGGCAGCAAACCGAGCAGGGCCTTGCTCCGAGCAGAAATAAGGAGCAAAGATGCAATCAGAAGCACATTTTCTCCTGAGAAACTTGCAGGCACCACAAGGAGACCCACTTCCTGCAGCCATGGCTAGTTACTCCTACAGACAGAGAGAGAGAGACCCAGAAAGGAACCCCTTTTTTTAACACTATTCCTAAAGCACACGCACACAAACCAGTCACACACACACGAGCCCACTAGGAAATGGTGCCCAACAAAAGGTGTGAGAAGGGAAGGGAGTGGGGGGCCTCTCCTCTGGCAGTCGGGGCTTCAGGGTTGGATTTACAAAGAGAGGTTTGAAGAGAGGGAGATGGGTAAAGTGGGTTTTGGACTTTCGAACACAACCACTACTCACAAGGGGCAAAGAAAGAGAGTTATAAGAGAGTTCGATGGGGGACATGAGAGGTCTCTGTGTTGGGTTCTAAGGGGACAGTTTTTAATGGTGAGTAACTATAATCCCAATATATTTATTCATTTCTTAGAATAGAGGGTTTCTTTGTTTTTTGTGTTTTGGGTTGCAGTTCGTGGATCGTATATTAATGGGAGTTTGATTTTGGGTCTTTTGGAGATTAAATTACTCTTATTATTGCCGCCGAACGCCGCACCTGGGGACTGATGATCTTTGTTTTCTTCCTATACTGTTTCATTTCCACCTGGCAATCATCGACTGAGACATTTTTTTTTTCCCTTTAATACTTCACTTCTCAAATGCATGAAAGTGATTTTAAACGAAATAATAGTGATGAGTTTTATTTGTAATTATATAACCAGTCAATGCAGGTGTGAAAGCTGCCAATATAGAAGGGAGATGAAAGGTGAGTCCTTCCATTTTGATAAAGAAGGGCTTCTGGGTTTGGGGATTTGATATGAGATATTCATGACTAAGTGATAGTTGAATTAACCCTAAAAGGATAATCGAGTTTAGCAAGGGACCTTCGACTTCGAAAATGTGTAATTTTTAGTTTGATTCTTTTTATCCTTTTGAGATAATTCAAGATGTTTAATATTTTTCAATCTTCACTGTTTTTGATGAAAATTGAATAATTCACTTTTAACCCCTCTATGATCTGATCCATGTGATTATGGGCCAATATGACCCTCTAAGACTAATATAGATACTCATGTTAGCAAAAAAAAAAGAATTTAGATAATACATTATGTTCACACCCGTTATGTCTTGCCATGTCACCCGTTATGTCTTGACATGCCTTGAGGCAGGTACACACTATCCCATAATATTCTTTAAAAAAATATATTAATTATTTCTAATTGGGATTTTGCCTTTGCAGGGCTAGAGTGAAGCTAGAGTAGCTTGTAGGCAAAGAGGATTGGCAGGGCATAGCTGTGGCATTATCCTTCCAAGAACCAATATAACCCACGTCAGCCCTATATTTGACCATGTATGAAGGTGGAGGGTAGCTCAGTAGTCTGGTTGATGCCTAGGATTAAGAGTTTTCACACACACACACAAAAAAAGCCTAGGGTTTAGAGTGTAAATCGGTTTGATTTTGGTCTGGTTCGTGTTTTGGGTGTAATTGAAATTTTAGCTCAGCAGTCGGTTTAGTGTCAAAACTGTCTCTGTCACTCTCAATCACTCCCTCTCATTCTCTTTCCTTGTATTAAGTTTCTTTCTTGATAAGGAATATTATAATATTTAATTGGCGACATAGCTAAAGTAAAATCAAACCTATTATTAAAGTTTAAAACCAAAACCAACCAACCCATCATTAATAGTTTGATTCAACTCTGTTTGGTTTTTTGGTTCCGGTTCAGAACTAACACCCTTACCTAGGGTTCCACTTGAGGACTAGAACCAGTTATTTGGACTGGAATTGACCCAAAATTTTGAAATTGACCCGACTGAGTATTATTTTGTCAATGTGTATTTTTTTTTTTTTTTGTGTGTATCAAACTGAATTTATCCAGTTAGGACAAATTGGGGCCTATAGCACAATGATCCACACCACCCATCCATAAAGGAGGAGGAGGAGGAGGAGGAGGAAGAGGCTTCCCAATAACACAAACATACCGGTGAACATGGCAAATGAAAGGATGTATAAGCATCTTTAGCACAAGGCAGCATAATCTTTTTCCACACCCATTGTATCTTGTCATATATACTTGCTATTGAGTAACGTACTTTATTCCAAAAAATACACATATATATATATGTATAATACTTACTAATAGTAGGCCCTGGGGCTGGCCCCTTGTGGGTCTTTGTCTAGCGAATGTAGGTCATTGCTTGGCCCCTCAATGGGTCTTGTATGGCCCTTAGTGGGCCCTCGCACCTTACACCCAAAAAATACCAAACAAACGCAGTTTAAGGAACATTAGAACTGAAAATGGATGCTTTAATTTGGATTTTCAAGGTTTTCATTGGTTTAATATATGGGATAAATATTTCCTATTGCACTTAATCATATTTTCACTCTTAAATCACTCAAACAACTATGTTGATGGTTTGTACTTTATAGTGGCCATAACCTGGGATGTGATCTCGCATTCAAATGAATAGTTTAGTTGTCGCCTGGAGGGCAGTAGGGGGAATGCTTAACCATGTTTCCTTATTGGCATAATAAGCTTGAGAGGCAGTCCCATCAAAGCCTCTCTATAACCCACAGCTCGGCCCACATCGAACTGATTTAATTATAATGGGACGGTCCAGCACAGAGAACAGTAAGGATAATGAGCACTCCGCCCGCTTCAGGCGGCAGGAGCACCTGGGAATAGAGAGTACGGCGATGCAAACATTGTACCGCAGACCCTTTAACATTGTACGGAAGACCCTTTAACATGGACCACTTAATGGCATTGTCAAGCTCAGATGATATGTGACCAACCATCTCAGATCTCTAGAGGTACTGTCTTCTTCTGTGGTGGTGCTCAAAAGATAGTGTTAGATGTTGAAGTTCATAAGAGTATAGTTTGTCATAGTTATCCAATTTTGCTGATTAATTGGGAGTAGATGAAAGCAAAATATGAAGAAGGCATCTGATATCTAATACCATTTATGCTAACTACACACTTATGCATCAATAAGCCTTGGATAGCTTTCCATGTGTCCATTTTCTAATGGAGTACCCTTTCTTTGTCAGCTTAGTTAGCAAAAAAGCAACAAAACTCATACTCATACCATCCCATCCCTTACATCATAGCATTGGAAAGAATGATATCTGTTAAACAAGATCTCTAATTCCATCTCCATCCACTGTAAAACTCATACTCATACCATCCCATCCCTTACACATGGACTGTGTTTCACAATTACCTAATACAGAGTTTTGATAGATCTCCAGCTCCAGAGGCCTCCCAAAATGAAATCATATCGACACTAAGATGCACGCTATTTTCAAGAACAAAAAACACAAAAAGCAAAATGGAAAGGTACCATTACCTGTACATGGCAAAAACTCGGAAGAAGTAATCACTTACCTTACTTTCCTGATCCCTTGTGGTGAAACCTCACCTTCAACATGAACTGCAGCTTAACCTGGCAGATATCAACCTCTGGTTCAGTTAAACCACAGACAACTCATATGCTTTGTAAGGGGGGGAAAACAAAAAACAGAGAGCATAAATCATCGGTTGAACACTTCAAAAAACTATGATTATACAGCCTAGGAAACCTTGTTCTTGACTGGATGATTTTTGGGACCCTGAATCTAAGATCTTATGGTCCCAGGGTGAGAGCTTAGTATACTAGGGATAGTGGTCTCCATAAATTTAAATCCTGAGTAAGCAGTTGGCTCCATGATTATATAAATAAAGAATATAAAGACCGTGTAAAATACCAACCTGAGCTGTATCATAGACAATATATTCGTTATACATTAGCTCAGAAGACTTGACATTTGACGGGACCGGTTTCCCACAAGGTACAACCACTTCATCTTGCCATTTTACATAATCTGATTCCTGAGGTTTCGTCTTGCCAAGTCCCTTGGTTGAATGCTTTCCTTGTGGAGGTCTATCCATATACTAGGTTCCAGAAAAGTAACAGAAACTCAAAATATTAGAACAAACAATGAAGATGTGCCAAGTCTATTGCGTAAAAGTAGAGAACATAATTTCAAAAAGCCCGTCCAAGTGTTAGGAGACAGGCCAACAAAAGCAACACAAGCAAGTTTAGGCATTCCATCACAAGGAGATCAGGGTTTGTGGGCTCACCGATGCTTTCTTGAGTGGGTAGACCTCTCCCAAAGCTACTTCACTCAGAAGCAAAAAACCAACTGGATTTTGTCTATCAGTATAGCAGTACTGAGCGCTCTTGCTCACCAGGTCAGCGAAGTAAATCCCTTTGCCAAACTATGTAATTAAAGATGGAGAACTATTAGAGATTTTCCGCAAATGAGCCCCAGACCCATGTGCACCCACACTAACACACACACACACCTACAGAGAGAGAGAGAGAGACAGAGAGAGACAGAGAGAGAACCATATAACCAGTTGCTGGAGCTTCTGGAGGTGCTATTCGCAGTCCTTGGCTAAGGATACCCACAAAATTTGTCAGCCGGGAACCTGCAGACCACAAACTATCAGTTACATCACTCTATTTTCCTTAATGTCCTAAGACACAGAGCTGAGCCTCATCCCAACATCATAAGACATGTACCAGACCTAAGGTCAATTTTTAACTCTGGTAGTGGTGTGAGCTAAATTAGTGCCATGGTTTGGAGCTAATCCCTTTTCTTTCTTCGTATCCATTTTTTTTTTTTTTGGGGGGGGGGGGGGTGTGTGTGGGGGTGGGGATGGTGTGCGCCAAAAGAAGAGGAAACTCAATGCTCATAGTCATTGGCAGACCAAATACAAATATTCTCCTTTAGAGTGTATGATATCTTACCATGCCACAAGAGCATTCTATTTTGAAGTTTCTCCCTGTAGGGTGCAAACTTATCAAATTCTCCTTCTCTTTCAAGTGTGAAAACATCTTCCAATTCAAGGGACCAATCCTGAGTGTTGACCACAATATTCAATCAAAATGGATAAACAGCAACCAAAACATATTACAGACACTTTGGTGCTAAACGAACCAATAAGAACTCACCTTGTGTGTTGGTGCATGGGTAGTGAGGAGATATTTTTCAACCAACAGATAATCTTCACTATCGTGAGGCAGTGGAGTAATATTGCACCTAAGCTTCTTATATTTCTCATCGAGAGACTCATCATTATCAACATCAAAGCCAACTAGTCTGGAAGCTATTTCAATATCTTGAAGTGCTTCTAACATTTTCACCTGAAATATAGAATAAATAATAAAAGAACTGCTTCAATTATTCCCATTTTATTAAAATCTAAAAAGAAACAAAATTGCAACTGCCGTGGAGTCATAGTTCAACACATATTAAGATTGCAGTACACACATCTCAAGCATGGAAGATAAATCCCGATACCTTAGACTTAAAGTCATCTTCATCCCTGATGACATGTGGATGAATTGAAGGGATCACCGTAAAAAAACGATTGCTCACATCAATAAGTATGTTCTCTTTAAAAGGATCATGGTTACTACTTTCTAATAGATTTTGTATCTCTGTTAATGCCTCAAAACCTGAAAAATGAAAGCGAACTACTTGTAAGTTTAACAATTTAAATTCCTTTCCACCATCTGCACCACTGCTCACAAACCAGATCAAAATAGTATGATCACCTACAATAAAGTGATAGAATTGTAACTACCTTTCTGGATGTTACTTTTGCTTAGCTTTCCAAGAGGCATTTCTGACATATTGATCTCAAATTCCATCATAGCAGCCCTGCAGCAGTAATAACTAGCCTTTTAGCCATGTTGTCTGCAGCAAATCAAACAAGGCCCCAGTACAAGTGCATAACCTGTATGTTTCCACATTGAAGAGCATCTTCATAAGTTCTACCAGAGGAGGAGCGAGTTGACTATTTCCCTCATTAGGACTTTTCTTTTTTGACACTTGTTTGTTTACACCATAATCCTACAAAACATAATAATTTGACTCGTAAAGACTCCTCAAAAAGTGAAAATACTTTTTAAAACATTTGAGAGAAGCAAAACCATTCAAAACAGTTAATAGAAAGAAAACCATTCATACAATGTCTAATGGAAAGAATCTTCCAGGTTGTTTCTGGAAATTTTCCTTCAATTCCCATGCTTCCCAAGAATTCCCAGTCTTCTCCAAAAATAAACGTTTGAATTCCTTGATTGCCTCCAACTTTGCCATCTCTTCTAGTTTGCTTCCACCAATTTTATCATTACCAACACGGCCCCACTTACGGAACACATAACAATCTGATCCTTTATCCTCTTCAATGATTTGAAGGATATAATAACTACATGAAGTAAAAATAAAGTGGTCAGATCATAAAAATAAAATCAGCCATCAATATGCCATGAATTTCTTCTTGCATAATAAAGTCAAACAACTAATCCAGTATGTAGTTCAGCACATGCACAGAACTAAACTGCCCCTTGATTCACAGTTCTATTACATGTTACATGGAACTATTTTTCAAGAGCCAGTATGTATCAGTATCACTTCTGAGGTGTGATGAGCATCTCAATCCTCAGATCAAACATGATAAATATGGAGTTGTTGGATAAGCCATAGCAGGCACAATGTACGTGGCTGCTTTAAAAACAAGCAATAGAGTCGCTTCTGGCAGGAAGCTTCAGTCTTTAAAAACGAAACTACATGCAACTAATCCATGGCCAACAATGCTTTATTTCAAAAGGGAAAGTGAACTTCTCCTCAACAAGAAGATTGGTTCCTTGGACATTGAATCAAGAAGAGGGAGGGCTTGCACAAAGAATGAGAAGGAGAAGGTGAAGGTGAAGGTGAAGGTCATGAAGGAATTGGATCCCCCATCTAGGGTATACAAGCCAAGATCTTTCTTCGGCCTGGTAAGCCAACTGCAATAGGTCTGTCAAAAGGGGGTGGGGGATCAGATGTACCTTTTACTAATCTCTTTAAGAGATACAACCATAGAATTGGACAGAATTTTAAAAGGCCTTAAGAGGACTTCAAGGGAGACATCGTGATTGATCCATGGATGATCATACTGGATCATATTAAGCAGATTGAGGTACACAACTATGACTCACAACATGCTGTCAGTAACCATTTAACAAAAGAATAATGGGATAAATCGAGATCTCCAAATGTTTGAGGCTTTAGGCCTCACATTCCTCATTTTCTAAATAAAAAAAAAATCGTAAAACACGAGTAGGCAAAAATGGCATAAAATTTTACACATTAAGTTTGTCATTAAACATTACATATAGAGACCGGCTGTCCCCATCCCCAGGAGGGGGGCCACTGGGCCACTTGCAAGTGAGGAAACTAAAGGGCGCAAGAAATGCAGCGAGTGATATTTATCTTGAAGCACGTGTAAAAGCTAAGAAAATCTAATAAATACAATCGTAACAAAATAGCTAGTGTGTGTGGATCTCCAGCCGAAATTCCATGAGCACATAAATCTCAATATTGCCAAATATAGCTACCATTAAAGTAGTTAACTTCAAAGCCTGCAACGAAGACACAAAAATATGATTGCAACATGTGGGAGGTGTTTATCCTAGCGATCTCGACGCTGATATATAAGTTCAGAAGTATTTTTCAAGAATAAAGACACAATCTCCCTTGAATTCCCGAATAGTAAAAAATGGATGATAAGATCACCGAGTATCGAACCATATGGATCAGCAACAGTAAGTAGTTTAAAGTACAGCCATGCATCCCTTTCACATTCACAGTAAGATACGCAACATAATTAAGAGATTGCCTAACCAAGCATGACTGCAGAGCACTAATCCTCAGATCAAGATCACAATGCTCAACAAGAACACAGTGTCAGTATAAAATGCTGCTTGTGAAAAGGATCCACCACTGTAACCGGGCTTGCCTTGGGGGATGACTACAACCATAAAACCTCCTAACCAACTCTGGTTGCTTGGTTCCTGCCTCACCCTGTTCAAATGGATACCAATATTCTGTCTATCCAGCCACCCCTCTTCAATCTGAATTATGAGAGGGCGGAAACTCCCGGACTACTGTAACTTTTGTCTGCCACTTTATCAAATTCTTCACTAAATCTGCTTGTGTCTGGTTCCATATTTTTTCAGCAATATGCATACAAGTCAATGTGCATTTTTTTGAACTATGGAAGGTCAAATAAGATGGTACATGTTGGGAAACTATCTGTGCCACCGCCAGCAAGCTCACCTTATGCGCCACCATCAACTATATATGGATGGAACGTAATCTCTGAAGATGGGCCTCCCCAATTGTCATGTTAGGGACTTCCCAAGGAACAGGCTCATTGTTGTGTCCTTTCACCCCTCCCCCCTCCCTCCCCCCCTCCCCCCCCCATCCCCCCCCTCCCCCTTCTTTAGCATTGCTCTCTTCCACTTTTCCCCCTTGGGATACTGTTCATTCCTTCTTCGTAATTAATATTTTATTCATCCAAAAAAAGATGGTACTTTAATAAGCTTTTGTTTGGCTTCGTTGAGCAGACATCCCAGAAATTGCAACATAAAGAAATGAACCCATCAGTTACTTTTGTATGACACTTGAAGTTTCATACATCAAATGCATTTAATAAGTATGCAATATGAGAATAAGAATTTCAACACGAAAAATTTAATTTCATAAAAAACTCACGATGAACTGTTTCCTGGTGTTTTAGGAGGCTAAACTATCAACTACTCTAACTTAATCAAACATGGACATAAGTTTCAAATATTTGGTCTGGCTCCCCAACCATTCATGGAAAATTATACCTTAAACACTAAAGCTATGTTTGGTTGTCAAGAAATGAAAAGAAAATAAAATTTTAATTTTAGGAGAGAAATAGACATAAGTCAATCATTGCATCTATCTGTCTCCTCAAATTAAATTTTTTTTCCTTTTATTTTCTTTTCTTCTCTTGACAACCAAACATAGCAATTTGACAAGCCAATAAAAATTTGGGCAGTTCATCAAAAATACAAGATGAAGCATTTGCTGTAACTTCAAAAGATTGAACATATGCCAAAGTACTTTGTTTGATCTGTTCTTTGACTCGAGACCTACATACCATTATTTTGACCCCATACCAAATATTCAAGGAGGAAGGGGGCAGGGGGGAAGCATCAGTTTGTAATATACTTTCCACAAGACAATCCAACTAGGAACTAAAATTGTATGGAAACGGGGCAGGTTGAACAGAGGCCCTGCCCCTAGTATAGGGCCTGGGTTGAGTCCGGGATTCAAAATAACCTGCTTGCCCAGCCCTGGTCTGGTTGCTTTGTAGAAGTCCCATCCATGTGTGCAGGGTGGGTCCAGGTTGAACAATGATTCAAATGGAGCAGGTCTGGTATTAGCTAAATTCTGCCCACCCTGCCCTGAATCGAAGCAAAAAAATAAACCATAAAGAAACTTTTTCCAGCCATGCATGCATTTGTACAAGAACAATTCTTTCTTGAACTTTGATGTGATCTTGATAATCAAGCAACTGAAGCACAATACTTGCATAATGAGTTACATACAATTACCATGCACACAAGAAACAAGATTATCCAGAATAATCCACGCAACACACAGGCTAAGTAAACAAGCAAGAATTTTAAAACAAATAAAAATTCACCTGTTAATCCCAGTTGACAGGTCAGACATGTTTAAGGTTGTATTATAGATGCTCTTCCCAACCTCAAGGATGTGACCACAATCCTGCAGACCTGAGGCTTCATGTACAGCACTACGCCCTTTGACTTTCACAGTAACCATGCTTGAAGCTGCTCCAGTAGCTTCAATTTTGTACCGGTCAAATGGAAGCTTCTTCTTCCTTTCAATACAATCAACCAGATAATCCTCCCTCACAATGGGTAATTTCATCCTCCTGCAAAGGTTATAGCAGATTTCATAATAAAATTCCTATTAATTAGAATAACACGGAAAAAGAGACATACTTAAAAGACTCTGGTACAACAGAAGTTTTACCTTGCTTTTCGGATCTCAGGATCCTGATCATCTGGCCCACCACTCACTACCAAGCAATTTGTGTCTGTAATGCAAAAAACAGACAGAATAATAGTACTTATCCAATGCAATCGATCCAGTATCTTTGGTAAAGGGGCAAGTAACCAGTAGAGTAGACATACCTTTCTTAATTTTTGCATGGATCAGTCCACCTGCTTCCACAATTTTGCTCTTCAATTCCTCCTGAAGATATCCCCATATAGAATGAAGTTAAACCCATGACCGGGGGATAAAAAACTGAAGTAGCATTGAAGATACAACTGTTTGTAAGGATAGGTCAAATCTCTCATAACCATTGGGATAAAGTAAAGAAGGAATCTATTGTAACAATAACAAATCCTACTATGGATTCCTTGGATATTCCAGAGATGGCAACTTTCAAGTCTTCCAACATTTCCCCTTTCGATGACCCAGTAAGGACATTGGCAGGTTGACTTCCAGAAGATTTGTTGGATGGTGGAGGCAAAAGCCGAACAGGTTTCTTTCCCTTTTGTGTTTTGAACCACTGCAGCAGATCATCACTCCAAACTTCAATTTTCTTTCTTCAGTTTCTTTAAGAAAATAACTCCAAGCTTCATTTACTTTCTGATAGATGGTATACAGACTACATGCTCTGCATAAAGGTTGCATACCTTGCAAAGATATTGATTGTCGGTTCCTTCGGGTATTTCCCACTTACCCTTGATACGCTTGGGTTCAGCAGTTGAATAAGCACACTTGCTCCATGCTGATTGATAGCCATGGCAACGGTACTCACCTCCAGAGTAGCGTAGAGAACCAGAACAAATAGGGCAGCTATCCAGTGCTCCAAACATCATTCCATCAGCGCTTAAACAACAAATATTGGCATAAGAGATAATGTCAGCTCCCATATAACATTTAGGAGGAAAATATTTGCAATTATGCACCAGCCAGGGATATGTATAGTAACAAGGAGTCAAGGAGTGCATCAAGTAACGTCAGGTCAAAAACGGCTAAAGAGAGAGAAACTAATCAAACCACGCATCAATTTGAAAGTAAATCATGCCACTTCAACTGTCAAGTGTCAAGGTTATCAATAACAACTTTTCATAATTTAGGGTCAAGCACCTAGCGAAATGGATGCAAGAAGCTTAGCTAATACATCAGCAACTAGATCATTCAGTGGGGTCAAGAATGCAGCAGAACAGAACCACTAAAAACAATTTTCGAGTACTTTTGGAGCAGATATACCATGAGACATCACGTACAGGTATGTTCAATTCACAGCCATCCCATCATAGTAGAATGAGATTAAGCATGGCCTATCCCATCAAGGTAGCCTTAAGATTAAGCATCCTTATCTCTTTCTTTCATCCTTGAACCATCTTTATTTTAAGTCATGGAAAATGCTGATTTCATCTTCCTGTCTGTCACTAATTCAGAAAGAACTAAAATTTTCTTGTCCATTTTCACCATGTTCAGAAGAAATAGAATTCACTTGGCTATTGTCACTATGCTCAGAAGAACCAGAATTCCCTTGGCCATTATACATTGAAAATATTACCCAGCATAAAGAACCTAATCCAGGATTCAAGGTCTTGAATGCTTAGGCTATGTTTGTTCGGATTCTGATTCTAACTGAATGCTGGGTCGGGTCCAGAATCAGAATTGTGTTTTGGAATACTATTATACATTTGTTGAATTCTGGGCAGCCAGATTTCGAATTAGACTTCACATTTTCCAGAATCCAGAATTGAAGTTCAAGCCATTTCTCAGATTCTGACTCGTCTAACTAAGGTGTTGTAATAATGGGTTTTAGGGAAAGTGTCAGATTCCAAACGGGTCCTTCGGTCCTTAAAAACTATAGGAATCCCAGAATCCAATTCTAGGGTCATTTTGCATAAACCACTTCATTAGCATGTGCGAATAGGAAAGGCAAAAAGGTCTTTCATTCTTTTTCCACAAATCAAAAGAGAAACTAGGAGAAAGGAAGTGGTGTTGCTTCAATTAAGCACAGCTAGGATAATTTTGCACTAAACCACTTCAATTCTGAAACAGAGTTGTCAAAGTATCGCCTAGGTGTCTAGACGCCTTCTTGGGTCCAACTGTCCAAGGCAACAATATCCCTTATTTGATGCAAGAAAGGTGACCGCCTTGGACAACTAGGCGTCATCTTGTGGCATTATTACAGCATGCTTATATTATATTAATTTTCTTTTGACAATTCACGAGTTTACACTGATTTATGTTTATTGCCTTGTTTTTTATGAATATGCTTATAATTTATCCTATGCTTTGTTGTTATATGTTGTTCTCCTATATTAGTTCGTTACTAGCATAATTATATAATTTTGCAATGACATGGTTTCTATGTTGCATATAAGCATAATTATATAAAATTATCATTGCTATTTTACATATATTATACACCTAGAGCCCCCAAGCGATGCCTAGACGCTCCACCAATGTCTTGGATCACCTAGCTACCCTGACAACTGTGTTCTGAAAAATAGACGTACTTTCTTTACTTAGCCCACCTCGGTAGGTGCATATGGTCAAGAAGTTTAGGGTCATTCGGGATTCAATTATATCTGGACACTGCGAGAGAGGTCAAAATGAAGAAGCTTTGTGGTTGTTTGGGTGAATGCAAAGTTGATTGACATAAGTGTGGTTTTGCAACTACAAGGATTTTTTCATTAGAAAATATATTAGGATCATAGCAGTATATTGGAGTATTCATAATTTGTTCCAATAAAAAAACAATAATGGATTCTAGCAATCAGATTCAAACAACACTGTTTGTGTCTTCCAAACACAACTCTAAAATTCTCAAAATTAAGTGAGAATCCACAATTCTAGAACTGGGCCAGAATCAAGAATTACTGAAATTAGAATCCAAAAACCAAAGATAGCTAGTCAAATGTAGTATATGTAGTGTAAGAATCCTATGGCTGAAATTTTAGTCAGCTGTGCAAAAGAAGGGTATGGTAGGATTATAAATCCAGATGAACTTCCTAGTTTCCTTACCTGCACTTTCAAGGAAGATTTAGAGGTTTTAAGTATAACCCTCTGATGGATTTTGTCAATTATATGGATAGTAAGGATCCTACAAACCTAGCTTATTCACCATACTTATGCTTCAACAAGAAGTCAATAGGATAATAATTAGTAACTGAATTCCTAAGAACAACACATAGAGTACAAAGGTTATGTAATAACTTCACAAAAACAAGAAAGAAAAAGATGCATCAGAGATGTACCAACGATCTCGTAAATCAAGTTCTGATCCTGTTGAATCTTGACAATTTATTTCAAGCATTGCTCGCAGCTCCGATGTCGTAACATGCTTTTTAAGTTCATCTTTCATAGCCCACAATGCTTTGCTTTGAGCCTCCAACTTACTTTCCAGATCAGAAGTTTTGGAATTTTGATTCCTCAACTCAGTGTTGTTGCTTTCAGTTGAACGGCTGCCCAAAGAAATATCTTCTTCAACTTTAAGGATTTTTGACTTCTGATCTTTGCTATCAGATTTTTTACGTTTAGTGCCACCTCTGGAAGTAGAAGATTGCACTTGCGCTAGTTTTTTATCCTCCCCCCCCACATCTTTAGAAACTGAAAAGGATATTTAGGTTTTAGAGATCGAACAGAAAAGGAAGCATGCATGGTACAGGTTAAGCTTGCAACATAACAAGCAACTGGTCAACAGGAATCCCATACCCTTTTTGGCAGCAGAAGCATCCCTTTTAATCATTCCACGAAGAGCTCCTTGGTCAGAAAATGAAAGCTTATCCCACCCAGACAACTTCTCTACTTGGATAGATGGGAAAGAATCCATGAAACAGTTCGCATGTTGCCATGTCAGCCCCCTCATACCTTGTCCATCAGGCTTGGTTGATATCCGCAACTAATACAAAATTCAAAGAAAACATCAGAACATTACAATAATCAACAATCACCTAACTTGCTTCACCAGTTAATATATTAAAATAACTCCAAATGACATTTGAAATAACCTTGCATTCACAAGGTTAAAGTTCAACAGCAAACAGAATTATCAGTTTCACTACATTAAAAAAAAAAAAAAAAA
>NC_056559.1:25905989-25932475 GCF_013358625.1 Macadamia integrifolia
GGGTTGGGGTGGGGGGAGAGGAACAACAAGAATAAATATTAAAGGCTCCAACTTGAAACAAAAAGAATAGATATTAAAAGCAGCACTAGTCTTGAACATATATAGAAATCAAAGGCGCCAGTAAGCATAGAGAGAACTCCATTCTAGTAGCAATAGCAACTCAAGCACATCAATCATCAGCAACAATAGTAGATAAAAACTCATGTCAAATAAATCCAATATAAACATCAACAACGAACAAAACAAACGGTAGAGAACACCAACCGCAATCCATAATATAACAACAACATCATAAGCTCTTCCCGAGGAAGGCAAGTAGTAATCTTCACAAAGTAGACAAACAAAAGTGCAAAAATTGATGCAATTATGAGCCCCACATAGAGTTCATATATAAAATTGCAGCATAGGTAGCTGCGAACCAAGTAAAAGTGCACCATAAGTCACTGTGAACCGAGTAGCAGCATCAGATTATTGGAGACCAAATAACTCAGCATAAGGTTGTGGTGGACCACTGATAAATTGCATTGTTATTGAATACCACAAATAACTACCACAGATAAATTGCATTGTTATTGAATACCACAAATAACTATCTTCAATTCTTCATAGATAAAATTGTTGTCATGGACACAAGTAGACGACACAAACAGAAAATACAGTAGTCAAATAAGTAGATGACACTTTGTTCATGACACGAGTAGATAATAACTCCAATATCCCCTCACACGTAGCATTACACGTGGACAAATAATACAAAGGATGCAATAAAGAATATTCCACCATCATACAACACAATAACTAGCATCACGAAGGATGAGCATCACATAAATCCCATAATCAAAAGTGGTTGCAAATAAGATCCCGATAAAATAATCTTCAATCTTCCCCTAACGGTAGCAAATAAAATACCAGATAATCCAGATTTAAACACATTTGAGTAAATAATCTCCAATAATAGCAATACATACATGTACCAATCTTTGAAAAATTGCAACCCCAAATTATAATGAAGGGAATGGAAATTAACCATACTGTGCCCTAGAGTAGATAAAAGAAAAGGAATGGCAGAACTGTAAACATCTCAAAGTTAAAAGGGCATGGCATGGACTAAATTAGTTAAAATCCAATTAGAAGCACAAGCCAAAGCTAAGGGTAAACTTGGAATATGGACATAAAGGGATAAGAGAAATAGTGACGGGCAAAAGGGAAAACTCAAATAATAAAATAAAGGTCAATCACATAAAAGTGGGGTTGTGTGACCAAATAGATACCAAATAAAAGGGGGGGGGGGTGACTGCCAACCTCTTAACAGTCACGTAACCTACACTCGACAACAGCAAGGGGTTGTGTGAGGATTGGTAACCAAGGCAGAACGACACCCATCCTAATGTAGTAGCACTTGATTGGTTGGACCAGCATGACCGAATTTGGAAACCCAAACAGACCAGTCCAACCTGGGCTTTTGGCCCAACAAGGGTAGGAAATAGTTTAGTTTAATCTTATGTTTATTTTCTTTTTTTTGCTTTGGGTAGTATACATAGGAGATTAATACATAGAGTTTGAACGAAAGTTATTTTCAGTATTAGAGTCTAGTTATGAGCCTTAGTTTAACATCTTTAAATATGGGCATTGCTTGTAACCGATAGACAGACTTGTAAAATAGAAATTGAAATTGGTTTTTTTTTTCGCTTCCCCCTTGCAACTCTGAGATCCCATCGCAAATTTCTCCCAATTCTCTCACCGACCCTCCACCACATCTTCTTCCTCACAATGGAAGAAGCGGAGCCAACGGTAACATAGGCTTGGCATGATCTCACCTGAGAGAGATTGAACCCCTAAACAGGATTTAAAATATCGGGCCATATTGTATTGTATCAGTATTGCTGAATATCGAGACATGTATCGGTATCTTTAAAAGGGTTACTATATGAAAGGTTTAAAGTATCGGTACGTATCGTAGCATCCGTATCATTTCGTATCGATAGATATCGATACGATACGCTATACAGATACTTTAAACCTTGCCTCTAAATCAATAACCATAGTTCATCAGTAGCAATCCAACCCTAGTTCGATGGAGCAGTAATCGATGATCAGCAGCAGTAAACCATAGTTTGATCAGCAACAGAAATCGAAGAACCAAGAATAAGGACAACCAACAAAGGACAGATTCATCAGCATATCAAGAAAAAACACAGCAATCGATGCAAACCGAATAGCGGCAAGTCAGCAACTATGGCCCAGAACAGGGGGAAAAGGAAAGCACAATCGCAGTCCGCAGATGATAAGGAAGCAGCAGCAGGAACAACAGTAACCAAAAGGCGCAATCAGTCTTCATAAGAAGAAATTAAAAAAGGGGGATAAGAAACCCTTGTTTTTATGTTTTCAGCAACTAATATTATGTGACAAAACCTAGCCTAAGGGCCTGTAGAGGAAGAAGAAGATGTGCTAAACCACGATAGACTCAGCTTGTGTGATCTATCATGGTATTCACCTTTATTTGTAACAGCCATTGTACTCTCAGGAGGAATCTTATTAAGACTACAATACTGATTACAACCAAGTAAGGAAACTTATACTTTGCACAATACTCAACTCAAATATATCCTAAATCGGAAAACTAAAGACCCAAACAATTAAATTACAATAGGGACACTCACCTACCATGATCTACAAATAATAGAATACTGCAGGAAATCTTTAACAAAAACAAAAAATCCCCCCCCCCCTCTTCCCTCTCCCATCAAATGGGAACCACTATTGCAATCATAATTCTAGAACAAAATTTGCTAAACAACCTTTAATGGCTACACTACTTGGAATTCGTAGTCTTACGGTTTTTGGATTCTAAAATTTTTCTATGTAAGTTTTAAGTCCAGTAACAGAATGTTATTTTTAGCAATTACATTAAATGAAACAGACTTCAACTTTTTTTAATGTCTACCCACTCTCCACATCAAAACACATTCCAATCTCTTCCTAGATAATGCTACACGAGCTTTTTTTTTTTCTGAGGAAATATCACTCCCCTCCCCTGAACTATGTCGAAATAGTTCAGGGGTCAAGTTGATATTTCGACATAGTTCAGGGGAGGGGAGTGATTTTCCTCTTCTTTTTTTTTTTTTTTGGGTAATACCTAAGTCAAAAAGGGAAGAGAAACCTAAGTCAGCACACAATGTTTACCTTTTATTTGACAACACCAAGGACCAAAGATAAGAAAATATAAATTCGTGGCCTATTGGAAGAGATTGATAAACAGTCTGTCTATGTAAATTCTATAATTAAATATAGATTCAAAAATGGAGGGAGAGGAACTACACTGCTACACTGTGAACTGACACCAAATTGAATTGTGTAAAATGCATCATTTGCCTCTGCCAGAAATATGACTAGCTTGTAAAAGAATTTTTAATTTAATTAATCCAGCAACACTTTTCTTCTATCTGACACTAATGCTCATCGCAGACCCAAATAATTGGTTCGTCTTACTTGCCCCTCAAATTCATGCCCAAGTTCAAGCATATTGGTTGGCAAACCAGATTTTCCAAATAAGTGGTCTCTCCCAGCTTTAAAAGAAAAAATGATTAACCAACAGTAGAAATAGTATAAGAAATTGCCATAGTATGTTAACCCACCTCTCCTTTTGTAATCTTCTGGTTGCAGCACTTGCAAGTAGCACGAGAAGTCTGAGAAACTTCAACGCCATATTCATCACCAGCACCTCCGGTGGTACTGGATGTTGCACCACCCTCTAAGTACTTTCTTATTTTCTGCTGATCTTCCCATCGAAGCAAGTCTATGCCTTCAACATCATCAAGGCTGAACGTGCAATACAGAAAATAGATGTCAATTCTTTGTGAACCAGAAAACTACCATCCAATCTCTTTCTTCAATGCAGATTGTGGCATCAAATATGAAAATACATAACCTCTTGATCTGGTTTGCTTTCTTTAATATGCAATGACCGTGATTCCACATCTGTTTCAAAAGCAATTATAACTCAGATACCCTGCTTCTGAAAAATATTTCAACAGAACAGAAAATATAGGAACAAAAAGGCTAACGAGGGGCTAAGCCATCAGAAGGCAGGTTTTAAAAAAAAAAACAAAAAACAAAAAAACAAAACAAAACAAAACTAGATGGGACCTGAAGATTAGCTCCAGTGCAAGTTCTAGGGGACAAACATGCCTGGTAACAAAGTTACAATTGAGAAGACAAGGTGCAGTACACTCTAGCAATTGGAAACATATGTGTAGCCAGGAGATATCATCCGGCACCGTAGAAAAGAAAACCCAAACCAAAATGATTAGTTTTGAGGTAAAAATTGGTTCTACCGACAGTCAAATGACACAAATAAGAAATGGGATTCCTGATGAAACAATATCTGCGAAATTGACATATCAAAGGAAAGTGAGAGAAAGAAACAAAAAGACTACCAAAATTAAAGAGTGAGTTAGTCTTTCAAAGAATACCCAAGAAAATTCAGGGGAAGACACACAAGAAAATGAAATCAAGTTACATGGGTAAACAAGGACACCGCCCCTTGGTGTATGGCAGGCAGCATCCATTTTAAAGAGTTCAGGTGAATTAATGTTATATAGTCTGTTGGGTCCAGATATTTTCAGTCTTTCCCGTTCACCAATAAACATGAACTTAAAAAAAAGAAAGTATTTAGACATTGTTGCACTCAAAACCCCAGTACACTGGTACACGTTTACAAAGGAAATCTGTCCAGATAAAGCAAACAAACCCAGAAAATTAACATCACTGGGTAACTAAAACTCAATCAATCATACGAGTACACAGAAGTATGAAAAGAAAAGAGGCGTCTTCCGTGAAGCAAACAAATAATCTTTCCATTGGTAAGCGCACAATGTGCTTTAAACACATTTAAATAAAGCCGGAGTTTTGCAACGTAATGAACCTACATTCGTCTGCTAGAAATATGTTTCAGTGCAGAAGAAAGGAAACAAAAAAGTTCAGTATTTAAGACCCTGGTAAGGCAAAGAACGAAGAAAGGAGAGAAAACAGGTAACGGAAAAAGGGCTGTTGAGAGAGGATATTACAGGCATGAAGCCATCGAATTGGGTAGCCTGGACCATTTTCCCCAATCTAAGCGTCTCCTTTTCGATGGTCGTCTTGCATGATTTGCAGGACGACCTCGACGATTTGGCGTATTCAACCTTCCATGGCTTTGGCGGTGTCGCCATTTCCTCAACTTCGGCTCTCTCTCTCTCTCTCTCTCTCTCTCTCTCTGTGCCTCACTCCCACTCTCTGCCAGACGCATACACAGTATATACTTTTCTGTCGCTTGCTGTCTTTTCTTCTTATAGGCTTCTTCTAAACTCTTCTGGCGCATTTTAGCGCGGACCGCCTGAGTTTGGCCAAAAGGGGTGTCAATTTAGAACTGAAATCCACCGTTTAAAATCTGGATCGAAATTATTTTGGTTTCAAAATCTGAAATCTTTGCTAGGTTTGGTTTTGGTTTCATGATTAAAAGCTTGGAATCGAATGGAATTATTCATCGTCAAATGGAATAAATTATATCTTTAATGTTTAATCAATTTGGTAGTAAATTTTATTTATTTTTTAAAGATAACAAAGCCTAAAAGACAACATGGTCCATTTGACCCCAATGCCAAGATACAAAAGGGTGAAATGGCCATCCCACACCTCATGAAAAGCTAAAGTCTCACCTTTGTTAGTACTTCTAGGCCTATTGCTCATTGGCCCACCGCACGGGTTATGGAACCATCTCCCTTTTTCTAATATTAAAAAAAAAAAAAAAAAAAAAAAAAAAAAAAAAAAAAAAAAAAAAAAGGATATTAATGGATTATAGCCATAACAATCAAGGAGGCTTTTGTTGATGAAGATTTAAGAAATTGACCCAAACACCTAAAATAGGGCCCAAAATGAATACGAACTAAGACTTTGGTTCTGATTTGAAAAATATGCTCCTACTCAGTTTGGTTCAATTTTTGGTTTCACATGTTATAAATCGATTGACACCCTTAAGCACAACTTTATACCATGATCCAGGGATTGTGCAGTCAAATTGATGGGTTGTAAGAGATCCTGTATCAACTATCCCGAGTTGATTCAGCATCCTAAATCATTGGTTGAATAAGGTAGGAGTGTCAATATGTCAGGTTGGTCCGGTTTTAGTTGGCTGAACCAGTTTTACTTTGATGATAGGCCAAACCAAAAACAAGGTGTTAAACCAAATGTCAATTTCGAATGCTGTCCTTGCTACATTGCTACTTGTGCTACTGGATTGACTTAAGTGACTACGGATACTGATGGATCTGGTTCTTTTCGACTGAATCAACATGATCATAATTAACTGCCTATGCTGCTGGATTTGCTACTGATGCTGGGTGAACTTTTAAACGATTGCATAATTAAGAACTGATTCGACTAATGAATAAACTACTGAACCAATAGGTAGGTAGGCTCTTCATCTCTACCACGAGCATTGGGCCATCAATCACTCTCCTCAGGCTCAAAATATTCATCACAAAACAGTTATGTTTCCTGTTTAAAAACCCAGATATTACCAAGACACTACCATTGAGATTAAAATGAAAATAAAAATAAGGGACTTGGTGAATTCGAACCACCATCCTCTCAGGGTATGGAACCATCCACACCACAAGTACTCTACCAATTGAGCTAAAGTCCCATATTTAAGTTATAAAAGTTGTAATCACAAAAACAGAGTAAAACAAACTGAAATATAATGTTTCATAGCTAATAAAGTCCATGCTTTTTTGCCAGTACAATGCTTCTATTAAGGGGAAAATGAAACAACAGTTAAGAGTAGTGAATTTACTACCTTACTCCACTAAAAACAACATCCACAACCACATTAAGTGGTTCCAAATTTTGATATAATTGAAAATTTATGATTGAACATTGAAAACCACAAGCATTTCTATCCTTTGGAATACTTGTGAAGTCAGGAGTGGAGTTTATTAACCAACAAGATTAATTTGCCTCGTTTTACTAAACTACGGGAAAACTTAACTTGCCTCCCATGAGAATGAGGAAAGACAGCAGGATAGAGATAATCCATTGAGGTGAGGACTATTTTGGCTGAAAGAGTAAATGTTTGGAACAAACGAAATGCATGTCAATCATACAAGATTTTGATGCAAGCAATTAATAATTTAAGATAACAATTGAACAAAATTTTTTTTTTTTTTGGGAAAATCTAATTGTAACCAAAGTTGGTGGAAAAGAATGTTGTAATTATTATTTAAAAAAAAAATTCAAATCCATGAATGTTGTTCACAGGGATGCACAATGAAACAAAATGGTCTACTTTATGCACCAATAAGACATACAATTAGGGTTTCTTGTGTTTTGCATACAAGTGGAAGTTAGCTTTGTTCATGGGCATTCTTTAGCAGCAGTTTCACCTCTTAGAGAGGGGGGGGGGGGGGATGGACAGAACAAGGCTTATCCTGGCTCTTCACTGAATGAAGCATTTTGATCACTACTCTAATTCACAATCTTACTGCATTTTGATCACTATTAAGAATGGTCTAGATTTGGCATCATGCAAAGGCTTTGCAAGAGCTATATCCTTTTGCAGAAAATTCTACCAGGAGATCAACCAGGACTGGAAAATTCAATAGAAAAATGATCCAGAAATGTTTTGGTAGACCAGCTATAGAATCAAAGAGTCTAAGGCCTCACAAAAGAACACATTGAATCATAAAATCCAACCCCAACATATAGGAGTGCAACTCAGACATACCCAATTTAGTTCCCTGAAATTTTTTAATAGGTCTCTCCAATGTAGATGTAATTTGCTGTTTCTTGCATGCTTGTTCTTTTTTCGCAGTGTCTCAATAAGAAGCAGAGAAAGCAGTTAAACCATATGGACAATTAGGGCAGTGGTGGGAAATGATCTCTGCACAGATTGGCAGTTTTGTGCTGAGTACATGCTCTCAGCGGGGAATTTCACTTAATGCTTCCTCTTAGGATAAATTATGCACCAAATATATGTGGTAAGTGCCATTCTGTATTCAGTAGACATAATTGGACACTAAAGGAGGCGTAAGTTGTGGATGAAGTCTTCAATGATGAATTCACAAATTAATTGATTGATTTTTTTTTTTTTTGGGGGGGGGGGTCATATTTAGCATAAACCCTATAGCAGTTGATGAGGGAAATATATGGTTTTTATGTTCCCTGAAGTGTGGTGAACATTTTGTTAGCAAGGAAGTATGCCTTTTACGGCCAAAGTGAAGCTCCCACATGACCAGCCTTTGTTTGACTGCCATGGATGACCAAGTGCATTTACAACCGCAAGGGATCTATGAGTTCCAAGGAGGGCAAGTAGCTTCCCATCAATCTAGTTACAACTCAGAGCATGACTTTTCTTCCTGCTCTTCTCGGTCTGTATCTGCAACTTCTGTTTCATCAATCAGTGCTACAGCCCGCTTTATGTCATCATCATTGGTTGCAACAGGAAGACTTGGTATGGATTCTTTTATCCATCTAGCTGCTTTTGAAAACCATAAATGGTGATGCCTCTTACCATCAGTTATGGTGGAAATAAGAGATAAGTAGTTCAAGAGTAAGATAAAATGAATCCAAAACCAAACAAAGGTGTCATTTGAGAATTTCATCAATGTATAGTCCATGACTCTTTCAGGAACTTGGTAAAATAACAGAGAGCCGGAGATTGCACTGAAAACTTCTAGCACTTGGCATAATAAGAAGCCCTGTCAAATTATAGAAAAAAAGATGCGCTTTAAGAAACAACATATCACCTCCTTGGCTTTAAGAAACTACTGACCACACACTAACCTGAATTTTTCCAGCACGTTTCGGTTCCATCCATACTGTCCTTGCACGGTTACTTCCGTTCCATAATTACTATTGTCATACTCCCTCATCACTTTTTTCAGAATGCTTTGAGGAAAATAGGCAATCACTTCGACAGTAAATGGCAAAAGTCAGCGTATATCTGTTTTTTTGGATGAATAAATAAACTCATTACCAAGCAGAGGAAAGAATATACAGGAGGGGGAAAGGCAGGGGGAGGGGACAAGGAATAATCACAAGAAATAATTTTCAGGTAAAGGGGGTAATTAAGATCACTCATGGAGTATACAGATTCTGCTGGGGCTTTCTGGAAGGAAGCCAATGTCCTCCTTGTCCAACTCATAAGCCTTTGAAGCTGTAGATTAACTGTGCTATGGGTCCTTCAGGTCTGATAACATAGGGGGACCTGGGTGCTAAGGCTTCCCAGGAGCTACTTGCCCTCCTTGGAACTCATAGATCCCTTGCGGTTGTAAATGCACTTGGTCATCCATGGCAGTCAAACAAAGGCTGGTCATGTGGGAGCTTCACTTTGGCCGTAAAAGGCATACTTCCTTGCTAACAAAATGTTCACCACACTTCAGGGAACATAAAAACCATATATTTCCCTCATCAACTGCTATAGGGTTTATGCTAAATATGACCCCCCCCCCCAAAAAAAAAAAAAATCAATCAATTAATTTGTGAATTCATCATTGAAGACTTCATCCACAACTCACGCCTCCTTTAGTGTCCAATTATGTCTACTGAATTCAGAATGGCACTTACCACATATATTTGGTGCAGAATTTATCCTAAGAGGAAGCATTAAGTGAAATTCCCCGCTGAGAGCATTTACTCACCACAAAACTGCCAATCTGTGCAGAGATCATTTCCCACCACTGCCCTAATCGTCCATATGGTTTAACTGCTTTCTCTGCTTCTTATTGAGACACTGCGAAAAAAGAACAATCATGCGAGAAACAGAAAATTACATCTATATTGGAGAGACCTATTAAAAAATTTCAGGGAACCAACATAGAAATGTCCTTACCTCTGAAATGTCTTGAGCTGCTGAGAACAGGGCATGACAATCTGCTCGAACAGAAGCATGAGTGCAAGTTGTGGATAATAACATTGCAGCTTCTTGTATGGCAAAGAAGTGATCACTAGTTCTGGGCTTAGCACTATCAGCCTCAATAAGTTGGATGGCGAGTTTTGATGCTTTGCCGAACTTGGCAGACGCATCCACAGAAGTTTTGAACCTTAAATGTTTTTGAGGTGCTTCAGCCGCTGCAGAGACATTACACCAATCAATTATTTTATGACATTGCTTAGAAAATTAAAAGAGGATTTTGTAAGCTAGAAATTCTTTTGAAGCAGAATTTTTTTTGGGTGAATTAATAAATGCATTAAAAGACGGGGGAGGGAGAATATATCCCCTAAGGGAGATTAGAAGCCAAACCAAATTCCAAAAAAAACAACATCCAAGGCCCAGAAGGCTTGAGGACTAGAAAAGATGTCATCTGTGACATGTCAATACAACATAAAACCCACATGGGCTTAAAATAAAAGAGCCAAGAATCCCAAACAACTTAATGTTCTAAAGCCCACATGGGTTGAACAAGAACCAAGAGCCCAAAAAAAAGGAGGGGCAAACAAGGAAATTTCAGGTAGGGTTCCACTAAACCCTATGCATCATATCTCATCACATCAACTTCTAGCCGCCAGACATGAATCGGAGCTCCCGTAGAAAAAAAGGCAGCCACGTCAGCCAGGCGCGAGCCTTATGGAAGGTCGTGGCCAATTTTAGAAGGTGGCCTCACGGAAGTGACAGTCGCGTAGACGGTGAGCTGGCCTTGTGGAGGGCATTGGCGAAGCGGCTGGTAGCCTTGCAGGTTGCAAGCCTTGCAAGTATCTTGCCAAGAAAGTGCTGGTGGAGCAAAAGATTCGATCAAGGAGGACTTGAAACTGCCAAGGATCTAGAAGAAAGCATGGCTCATGGCTTGGCCAGCGGCGCAAAGGCACACCCAAACTGATCAATGACTCAAGGATGAGTGGCTACAGGCCCAAAGAGCGTTGGCAGAGGGAGGAGGATGAGCTAACAAATCGATCTGGGAGCAGGTTAGAGCAGTGGTTGGCCGGCGACAAAAGCCAAACCCGATCAGAGCATCAGCTTGAGAATGAGTAGATATAGGCCTAAAGAGCGTCGGCGGAGGGAAAAGGAGGACCCAATGAGTTAATCTGGGAGGATCAGGAGAACCCCGGCAAGACCATCAAAGAAGAGCTCAGATCTGTGGCAAGGCCAGCATCACAAAGCCACGCCTGATAAGCAGCAGATCAAGTTGAACCAAAACTGAGTCAAAACAAGAGAGAAAGGATTGGGGAGACGGAAAGGGGTGGGTCCAGACCACCCGAACGAGTGAGACCAAAGAAGAAGAAGAAGAAGAAAGGAAAGGAGAGCGAAGGATGAGAGGAAGAGGGAGAGGGAGAGGGAGAGGACGAGAGACGAATGAGGAAGGAATAGAGGGGGGAGCAGCCCGGCTTCCAAGCAGCGGCCAGGTTAGGTTTCTTGGAATTCTTGTGAAGCAATAAAAAGGGTGAGGGTTTCGACTCGTTTCTTTTTCCAATGATCTCTTCATGTTTTTCCTTTGAAGCAAATTTTGATGCTTGAGAGAATAGTAAGTAATTTGTAGGTTTGGTGACTTGAGTATTGATGTGGGATGAAAAAAGGTGGAGATGGAATATCGACCATATCTATCATTCAGCGCAAGCAAGCTTTACCATTTGACTCAATGATAGGAAATTTGGGATTTTTTTTTTGGGGCCGGGGGGGAGGATGGTTGTTCAAGATGAAGCTCATCTTGATTAAATAGTGTCAATACGATGTAAAAGAATTCGAGAAACCCTACACCTTGCATCAAAGAGAAATCGAACTCTATTTTCATTAAACCCAAAATAAAAAATAAAAAAAGGTAGAGGAATGCAGAACCTCAGCTCTCTAGAGGGAAATAAGTGATCTCGTACCTTCATTCTGTGGTTCCTGAGGTTTCTCTCCCTTAAGAGCACCCTTGAGAATGGGAGCTGGAGTTGGAGATGATCCCCTCTTTGTACAACCATTAGAGGCTTGGTCTGCAATTTAAGGGATAATAGGAGTGTTGATGTAGATAAGTCACTCAATGGGCTTATTTTATTGCAAATAAGTCTTAGGTTTGGTTATGCATGTGTTGGGCCTTTGATCCCATGGGTTTTCTTTGTAATGGATCACTTTAATGGGCCTAAAATATGGGTAGAAAGTATGAAAACGGGATTTAATTCATTAGTTTAGTTAAAGTCCTATTATGAGTCTATTTCCTTTGTTATTTCAATTTTCTAGTCAGTTTAGGTTTTCCTATTAGTGAATGATTAGTTAGTTACCTACTTCATATTGGAGTTCTAGTCTTAATCCTATTTGGAGTCCAACTCCTATTATGTAATGTCTATTCCTACTTGGAGTCTAACTCCTAATTAGGTTATGACTGCTAGTCTACCCTCTTTATATAGAGGAGCTAATGTACTCTAATTGGGAGATTTGAAGAATGATGAATTGAGTTAATGTTTGAAAGCCTTAGGGCTGTGTGTGATTCCCCTTCCCCCTTTCTTTATGCGATTTCTCCCTCCTTGGTTGGATTTGTGCAATATCTGATTGTGTGATCCCTTCCTTTCCCTACCCCTAAGGCTTTCTCCCTCGATTGGTATCAAAGCCAAAGGATCCCTTACTTTACTGAAACGCAACTCCTTTCACCTCCCACAATAGCCCCTTCACCTCCCACAGTAGCCCTTCCACCTCCCACGCAACTCCTTTTCTCTCCTTATTCCCTCCCCCCCCCCCCAAAAAAAAAAGGCAAAACTGACTGATGGATCTAGATCTTTTATTGGATATCTATCAACAAATGCAATTGATGCGAGAGAAGCTCGATGAGATGCAACGACACTATAAGGACATCAAAGACCTAACAATGGTCACATCTTATTGTATACACTCTACCTTTAACTATGTGATCTCAGCCTTTGAACAACATGTAGATGAACCAAAAGATGAATCACCAGTGGTAGAAGATGAGATGACACAGTTGGAAGTTGAAGATCAACTTGTGAAAAAATTTAAATCGGTTGATCTCCTCAATGAACCGATCGATTTTATTTTTCCGAGTCACTACTTCACCTATGAACTTCGCGTCGTGGATTTCATAGCATTCGATCATGGTTTTGATGGTGACTTCATACAAGTAAAGATGGATATTAATCGATTGGTGTTGATTCTCCCGTTCTACAAAACTCGTGCACGAGTTTTTCTCAACATCGGGGGAATTGATGTGGATAAGTCACTTAATGGGCTTATTTTATTATAAATAAGCCTTAGGTTAGGTTACTCATGTGTTGGGCCTTTGATCCCATGGGTTTTCTTTGTAATGAGCCACTTTAATGGGCCTAAAATATGGGTAGGAAGTAGAAAAACGGGATTTAATTCATTAGTTTAGTTAGAGTCCTGTTATGAGTATATTTCCTTTGTTATTTCAGTTTTTTAGTCAGTTTAGGTTTTCCTATTAAGGAATGACTAGTTAGTTACCTATTCCACGTTGGAGTTCTAGTCTAGTCCTATTTGGAGTCCAACACTTATTATGTAATGTCTAGTTCTACTTGGAGTCTAACTCCTAGTTAGGTTATGACTGCTAGTCTACCCTCTTTATATATATGAGCTAATGTACTCTAATTGGGAGATTTGAAGAATGATGAATTGAGTTAATGTTTGAGCTTGAGTTAATGTTTGAGAGCCTTAGGGCTGTGTGTGATTCCCCTTCCCCCTTTCTTTATGCGATTTCTCCCTCCCCCTGGTTAGATTTGTGTAATATATGATTGTGTGATCCCTTCCTTTCCCTACCCTTAAGGCTTTCTCGATCAAGTGTTTTGCAGAGGAAGGTAGTAGGCCCATAAACAGGTTATCCCCTTCATTAATGTCTGAAGAATCAGAAACCTAAGTACAACTGTGATCAAAAAATTTAATGGCTGATCAAACTATACACGAGTATAGCAGAGACCAAAGGATTTGAGAGATTATCAAACTATACGTGACTATAGCCGGATCAAAGGATTTAAGGATTGATCAAACTATATATAAGTATAGCGGGGATCAAAGGATTTAAGCGTTGATCAAACTGTACAAGAGTACAATGATGATAAAAAAATTTAATGGTTGATCAAACTATACGTGACTATAGCAGTGAACAAAGGATTTAACCGTTAATCAAACTACAAGAGTACAACAGTGATCAAAAGATTTAATGGTTGATCAAACTATATGCGATTATAGTGAGCATCAAAGGATTATAGCGTTGATCAAACTATACGCAAGTACAATGATGATTAAAGAATATGCGAGTATAGTAGGGATCAAAGGATTTAAGGGTTGATCAAACTATATGCGAGGATAGCGGGAATCAACACAGTAATGATCAAAATATTTAAGCATTGATCTAACTGTACATGATTACAACAGTGATCAAAAGATTTGACGGTTGATCAAACTTTACATGAGTATAGCAGGGATCAAAGGATTTAAGCATTGATCAAACTATTCGAGTACAACAGTTATCAAAAGATTTAATGGTTGATAAAACTATACATGAGTATAGCGGGGATCAAAGGATTTAAGCGTTGATCAAACTGTTCTAGTGTATAACGGTGATCAAAAGATTAATAGTTGACCAAACTATACACCAGTATAGCGGGATCAAAGGATTTAAGCAACGATCAAACTCTAGGCGAGTATAACGGGGATCAAAGAATTAAAGTGTTGATCAAACTATACGTGAGTACAACGGTGATCAAAAGATTCAATGGTTGATCAAACTATATGCGAGTACGGCAGGGACCAAAGGATTTAAGAGTCGATAAAGCTTCTCTAAGAAGCGAGGGCAAGGCTACGTACATATGACCCTCCCCAAACTCCATAGTGGCGAGAGCCTTGTGCACTGGGTACGCCCTTAGCATTGGCGTCAAACTATAGAGAGCCCATATTGTCTGCTAAGAGTCTTACTCCCCAACACCACATTCATCCCTTATCATAGCAGTGCAAAGAATGAATTCTTAAATAAGATCCATTTCTTGATCTCCATTCATTAAAGGGTCAACAATAGATAATTACATGAACTGTGGTTCACAATTACCCAATACAGAGTTTTGATAGATCTACAGCTCCAGAGGCCTCCCAAAATAAGAACCCGTCAATACTAAAGATGCTATTTTAAATGACACAGAACCCAAACAGCAAAATGAAAAGGTACCATTACCTATACTAGGCAAAACCTCAGAAGAAGCAAACATCAACACCTTAGTTTCCTGATCTTGTGGTGAAACCTCACCTTCAACAAGAACTGCAGCTTAACCTGGCAGATACCAGCCTCTGATTCAGTGAAACCACAGACAACTCATGTGGCTTGGTAAAAAAGAAAAATAGAAAAAGAAAAAGAAACAGAGGGCATAAATCATCGATTGAACACTTTAAGACTTTTGATTATATAGCCTAGGAACCCTTGTTCTTGATTGGATGCTTTTCGTGTTCTTGACCATGAATCTGCCATCTTATGGTCCCAGGTTGAGAGCTTAGTATGCTAGGAATAGTGGTCTTCTTAAGTGTTAATCCTGAGTAGGCAGTTGGCTACATAATTAAACAGAAATAAAAAAATATAAAGACCATGTAAAATACCAACCTGAGCTGTATCGTAGACAATATATTCGTTGTACATTAGCTCAGAATTGACATTCGATGGGACAGGTTTCCCACAGGGTACCACTTCATCTTGCACTTTCACATAATCTGATTCCTTAGGTTTTTTCTTGCCAAGTCCCTTGGTTGAATGCTTTCCTTGTGGCGGTTTCTTCATATACTAGGCTCCAGAAAAGTAACAGAAAACCAAAATATTAGAACAGAAACAGAGGATGCGCCAAGTCTATTGCGTAGAGATCATTCAATAAGCATAACATAATTTCAAAAAGCCCATACAAGTGTGAGGAGACAGGCTAACAAAAGCAACAACACAAGCAAGTTTAGGCATTCCATCACGTGGAAATCAGGGTTTGTGGCCTCACCGATGCTTTCTTGAGTTCGTAGACCTCTCCCAAAGCCAATTCACTCAGAAGCATAAAACCAACTGGATTTTGTCTATCAGTACAGCAGTACTGAGCGCTCTTGCTCACCAGGTCAGCGAAGTAAATCCCTTTGCCAAACTACATAATTAAAGATGGAAACTAATAGAGATTTTGTGCAAATGAGCCCAGACCCATGTGCACCCACACTAACACACACACCAAGAGAGAGAGAGAGAGAGAGAGAGAGAGAGAGAGAGAGAACCATATAGCCAGTTTCTGGAGCTTCTGGGGGTGCTATTCTCAGTCCTTGGCTAAGGATACCCACAAAATTTGTCAGACGGGAACCTGCAGACCACAAAACTATTAGTTACTAAGTTACATCACTTTACTTTCCTTAATGTCCTAAGACACACAGCTAAGCCTTATCCAACATTATAAGACACGTAACAGACCTAAAGTCAAATTTTTACTCTGGTTGTCTGAGCTAAATAAGAGCCCAAGTCATGGTTTGGAGCCAATCCCTTTTCTAATTTTTTTTTTGGCAGGGCAAGGGTGGGGGGGAGGGGATGTTGCGCCAAAAGAAAAGGAAACTCATTGCTCATAGTCATTGGCAATTCAAAGACAATTCTCTCCTTTAGAGAGTATGATTATATCTTACCATGCCACAAGAGCATTCTATTTTGAAGTTTCTCTCTGTAGGGTGCAAACTTATCAAATTCTCCTTCTCTTTCAATTGTAAAAACATCTTCCAGTTCGAGGGTCCAATCCTGAGTGTTGACCATAATATTCAATCAAGATGGATAAACAGCAACCAAAACAATCAAGATGGATAAACAGCAACCAAAACATACCCAACACTCACAGATACTTTGGTGCTAAAAGAACCAATAAAGACTAACCTTGGGTGTTGATGCATGAGTAGTGAGGAGATATTTTTCAACCAACCGATAATCTTCACTATCGTGAGGCAGTGGAGTAATATTGCACTTAAGCTTCTTATATTTCTCATCGAGAGACTCAACATTTCATCATCATCATCATCATCATCAAAGCCAACTAGACTGGAAGCTATTTCAATATCTTGAAGTGCTTCTAACATTTTCAACTAAAATATAGAATAAATAATAGAACGTCCATAATTATTCCCAGTTTATTAAAATCTAAAAAGAAATAAAATTGCAATTGACATGGAGAATTATAGCTCAACACATATTTAAACAAATCCTGTCCTGTAAATATCCAAGGACAAGTAACTCTTTAGCAGACAAGCTTCCACATTTAGAGGCCTCTTGGGATGAATTGATGTCTATAAGTTTTGTAGTTCTTGGGTATGCATTTATGCAATTAATCTTTTCTTTGTGTGTTAAGTTTCAGTTTTTCTAAATTTCTTTTGAGGCATCTTCTGATTCAAATCCTCGACGGCAAGTGCAATATCAAACTTACTAATAATCAAGAAGTAATAATAAGCAGGTAAACATGCTAAACATACTAAACATTTAAGTATATCCTTAAGCAACTGAAGCTAGCTATATTTAACCACTTATATACTCAACATTTAAGTAGCCTAAGCGAACAAAATGTCACATATATAATAAGTCTACCCCTCTCTCGATCGACTCTACAACTTGAGGAACAAGCTCCATTGAAGGTCAACAAGTGAGAAACAGGTTCATTCTCCCGCCGTTCCACTTCTCCCTCTTTTTCTTCTTCCCCTCCTCCAGTACTTGCAGTAATAGAGGTTGCCGCTGCTACTACAGCTGTTGCCTCTTTTCTTCTTCTTCTCTCCGAATCTCCATTAGTGGTGGTGGTGATGGCAGGTGCTACTATTGTCACATCCTTTTCGAGTCCTTCCCCCACCCCCCCTCTCTTTTCGAACAGTGGCATAGGTTGCTGCTGCTGCTTTCTCTTCTTCTAGCTACCTAATTGAATGCCATCTCAATACTAAAGCATAAGTATTGAGCTATATCAACCCAAGCCCCTTCTCGGGTCGTATCAACAGATAAGCGTCAATAAGGTTCAACAAGAAGGAGTTTCTATTTTCATCTGTAGAGTATAGATATTGTCTAAAAATGTATCAGACCGATCTGGTTGATACAAATCAATACTTAATACTTTGGTCTTAAGCTTAATTTTCAGGTTTCAAATCTATGGAGTGAATCAGAAAAACTAAAAGAAATAAAATAACAAATGAAAAAAATTCCAAGGTGATTTAGGAGCAGCTCAAATAGGAAATAAGTTGAAGGGGGAGTTATTTGAGGTGGATTGAGCATGTGCATAGAAGGTCATTAAGTGCAACAGTAAGGAATCATGTGTTGCAGACTAGAGGAGTTGTAGGCCACAAGTGACTTGGGAAGAACTGGTGAGAAATATACGAGTGGCTTTAGGTTGACAGTCAATAGAGGATGAAATAGAGTTAGATGGAGAAACAAGATGACTTTATTTAGTTGGGATAATGCTTTGTTGAGTTGAGTAGCTAACGGAAGAGATCAAGATAACAAGATTTCCACAACTCACTTTATGAAAGTGCTGGAGCACACTTGGAAACGCCCAGTTCATTTTTAAAATGATGTCAATCAATCTATAACCTTACTAGACCAAGAATCACAAATTTGGTGGAGTACTGTTCCATAACTTTTTCCAATCTCTTTCTGGGTTCAACATGCTTCACTTTCAATTGCCCATTCTCCAAAAACTGGATCCAAGGTGTACATAGCATAACTCAACTTCTAGCTGCATCGTGTTGGGATTAGAAAACCATAAATGTCATTTTTTTATGCTTAACATTGCAATTATTCATTTTTAGTTTCTTTCGGCATGTGTGCGTGTGTGTGTGTGTGTGTGTGTGTGTGTGTGTGTGTGTTTGTATGTATGTGTGTCTGCATGAGTTTGTGTGCTAGAGAAAGAGAAAGCGTCTCTTTGCACAGGAAAGGAATGTAAGAAACAAAAAAATAACAACAATAAAAAAAAAAATCACCATGGAAAAAGACAAACAAAGATAAATGTTGCCAAAGGGAGGATCAAAACAAATTTACCCCAATGTGACTTAAATACGAAGTGAGACAAGTCTAAAAGCAGTAAGGTAGAATCACATACCAGCATTCTAAAAGTTTTCAGATTTTTGAAAAAAAGAAAAGAAAATTCAAACAACAATCCCCAGCTCAATTTTAGACATTGTGATTGATTAAATATTGTGAAGAAGTACATCATAAAACTACTTCAGAGGCAAAGTTTAAGCTCCAAGGTTTTTGAACCAATGTGAATTGTTATTAAATATCACGAGCATGTCATTAGTATTTTTTTTTTTTTGAAAGTCTGCTTATAATTGATAACTTCTAAAATGATTAATGACAATCATGTGATGGAACACAGTCATGGATGATAACAAGGATGGAACTATTGAGAATGCAGTATACACATCTCAAGCATGGAAGATAAAACTTGATACCTTAGACTTAAAGTCATATTCATCCCTGATGACATGTGGATGAATTGAAGGGATCACCGTAAAAATGCGATTGCTCGCATCAATAAGTAAGCTCTCTTTAAAAGGATCGTGGTTACTACTTTCTAATAGATTTTGTGTCTCTGTTAATGCCTCAAAACCTGAAAAATGAAAGTGAACTACTTGTAAATATAACGATTTAAATTCCTTTCCACCATCTGCACCAATGTCCACAAACCAGATCAAAATAGTATGGTCACCTAAAATAGAAAAGTGATAGAATTGTAACTACCTTTCTGGATGTTATTTTTGCTTAGCTTTCCAAGAGGCATTTCTGACATATTGATCTCAAATTCCATCATAGCAGCCCTGCAGCAGTTATAACTAGACTTTTAGCCATGTTGTCTGCAGTAAATCAAATAAGGCCCCAGTACAAGTGCATAACCTGTATGTTTCCACATTGAAGAGCACTTTCATAAGTTCTACCAGAGGAGGAGCAAGTTGACTATTGCCCTCATTAGAACTTTTCTTTTTCGACACTTGTTTGTTTACACCATAATCCTACAAAAAATAATATTTTGACTATTAAGACTCCCCAAAAAGTGATAATACCTTTTAAAACATTTAAGAGAAACAAAACCATTTAAAACAGTTAATACAAAGAAAACCATTCATACAATGACTAATGGAAAGAATCTTCCAGGTTGTTTCTGGAAGTTTTCCATCAGTTCCCATGCTTCCCAAGAATTCCCTGTCTTCTCCAAGAATAAACGTTTGAATTCCTTGATTGCCTCTGACCTTGCCATCTCTTCTAGTTTGCTTCCACCAATTTTATAATTACCAACACGGCCCCACTTACGGAACACATAACACTCTGATCCTTTGTCCTTTTCAATGATTTGAAGGATATAATAACTACATGAAGTAAAAATAAAGTGGTCAGATCATAAAAATATAATCAGAGATCAATATGCCGCGAGTTAATTTTTTTGCAATAATGAAGTCAAACTACTAAAGCAGCATGTTTCACACATCACATCAAACTGAGAAAAAGAAAATAAGTAGCATGTAGAAATGATATATGGTTCCACGTCCCTTCTTCAGAAATATTCATATAAGTCAATGTGCATTTTTTCGTACTATGGGAGGTCAAATAAGATAATACTTTAATAAGCTTCTGTTTGGCTTCCTGAAGCAGACAATCTAGAAATTTCAACATAAATCAGTGAACAAACCAATCACGTTTGTACAACACTTGGTGAAGTTTCATACATGAAACAATTTTAACAAGTAGACAATATGTGAATTTAAAAATTCAAACAATACATTCAATTTAATAAATAAATAAAAATCATAACGAACTGTTTCCTGGAGTTTGAGGAGGCTACACCATCAAATACTCTAACTTGACCCAACATAGACATAAGTTTCAACTATTTGGTCTGGCTCTCCTACCATGCTAGGAATATTATATCATAAACACTAAGAACTTGACAAGCCAAGAAAAACTCAAGCCTTTCAACAAATACAATATGAAGTATTTGCTGTACCATCAAAAGATTGAACATACGTAAAAGTACTTGGCTTGATATGTCCTTGGACACAAGACCCGAAAATCTTACATACCATTATTTTCACCCCATACCAAAATATTCAAGGAGTAGGTTTGTAATAGATTTTCCACAGGACAATCCAACTAGGAATGGCAATTGGACGGCAATGGAGCGAGGTTGAACAGGGCCCTGCCCCTAAAGGGCCAGGTCTGCCAGATAGGGCCTGGGTTGGGTCCGGGATTCAAAATAACCTAGGAGCCCCACCCTGCCCTGTTTGCTTTGTAAAAGTATCATGCATGTGACACTGTGCAGGGGGGTTCCAGATTGAGCAATGCCTCAAATGAAGCAGGTCTGGTATTAGCTGCCATGAATCCAAGCAAAAAAGAAACCATTTAAATAAAACTATTACCAGCCATGCATGCATTTGTACAAGAACAGCTCGTTCTTGGTCTTTGATGGGATCTTACAATTAACCAACTGAAGCACAAGACTTGCATAATGAGTTGCATATAAGAACAAGATTAGCTAGAGTAATCCACGCAACATACGGGCCAAGTAAAGAAGCAAGAAATTTGGAATAAATTATATTCACCTGTTAATCCCGGTTGACAGGTCAGACATGTTTAAGGTTGTATTATAGATGCTCTTCCCATCCTCAAGGATGTGACCACAATACTGCAGATCGGAGGCTTCATGTACAGCACTACGCCCTTTGACTGTCACAGTAACCATGCTTGAATCCTGTCCAGTACCTTCAAGTTTGTACTGGCCAAATGGAAGCTTCTTCTTCCTTTTAATGCAATCAACCAGATAATCCTCCCCCACAATGGGTAATTTCATCCTCCTGCAAAGATAATAGCAGCATTTTATGATGAAACTCCTATTAATTAGAATAACACTTAAAGCACTGCAGTACAACAGAAGTTATACCTTGCTTTTCGGAACTCAGGATCCAGACCATCTAGCCCACCACTCACAACCAAGCAGCTTGTGTCTGCAATGCAAAAATCAGACAGAATAACAGAACATCCAATGCAATCAATCCAGTATCTTTGGTAAGGTACAAGTAAGTAACCAGTAGAGCAGACATACCTTTCTCGATCTTCACATGGATCAATACACCTGCTTCCACAATTTTTATCTTCAATTCCTCCTGAAGATAGCCCCATAGGGAATGAAGTTAAACCCATGACTTGAGGTAAAAAGATGAATGAATGAGCTGAAGTAGCATTGAAGACTAGTTACAATTGTTTGCAAAGATAGCTTATGTCTCTCATGAACATTCGGAAAAAGTAAAGAAAGAATCTATTGTAACAATAACAAATCCTACTATGGATTTCTTGGATAGTCCAGAGATAGCAATTTCAAGTCCTCCAACGATTCCCCTTTCGATGACCCAGCAAGGACATTGGCAGGTTGACTTCCAGAAGATTTGTTGAATGGTGGAGGCAGAAGCCGAACAGGTTTCTTTCCCTTTTGTGATTTGAACCACTGCAGCAGATCATCACTCCAAGTTTCAGCTTTCTTTCTTCATTTTCTTTAAGAAAATAACCCCAAGCTTCATTTACTTTCTCATAGTAGGTATACAGACTGCATGCTATGCATAAAGGTTGCATACCTTGATAAGATACTGATTGTCGATTCCTTTGGTTATTTCCCACTTACCCTTGATACGCTTGGGCTCAGCAGTTAAATAAGCACACTTGCTCCATGCTGATAGATAGCCATGCAATGGTACTCACCTCCGGAGTAGCGCAGAGAACCAGAACAAACAGGGCAGCCATAAAGTGCTCCAAACATCATTCCATCGGCGCTTAAACAACAAATAACACCAAGGAGTCAAGGAGTGCATCAATCAACATCAACTCAAAAACAGCTAAAGAGAGAGAAACTAACCAAACCAAGCATTAATGTGAAAGTAAAGCAAGCCACCTCAACTGTCAAGGTTATCAATAACAACTTCTCGTAATTTTAGGGTCAATCACAAAATAGAAATGGATGCAAGAAGCTTAGCAACTAGATCATTCAGTGGGGTCGAGAATGAAGCAGAACAGAAACACTAAACACAACTTTCAAGTACTTCTGAAGAAGCTATACCATGAGACATCATGTAAAGTTATGTTCAGTTCACACCCATCCCATCACAGTAGAATGAGATTAAGTATAGCCCAACCTTCCAAGGAGACAAATATGTCTTGTTTGATGCAAAGCGGCCGCCTTGGACGCCTAGGTGTTGCCTTGTGGCCTTGTTACAGCATGCTTTATATTATATCAGTTTTTTGAAACTTCACGATTTTATGTTGATTTATGTTTATTACTTTCTTTTCTGAATGTGCTTGTATTATATCCTATGCTTATATGTTGTTCCCCCATCGCCCCTCAAATGCGTTGGGTCACCTATTAAAGAAAATGAAACATACTTCACTGCAAATTGAGCCCCTCAAATGCAGTACTCTTTAAACATGAAATCCCAACCAAATTTTCTTCAAAAGCTACCAACACTATCATTTTCTTTCACTTTCTACAGCAGTTGTCCCAGAACTGATGCAGATAAAGTCACCTAAAAGGCTTATTTTATTGGAAATAAGCTTTGGGTTGGCCTATGTATGTGCTAGGTCTTAATTCCCATGTGTTTTCATTGTCATGGGCCACTTTAATGGGCCTAAAATATGGGTAGAAGGTAGGCATACAGGATTAGTTAAGTGTCTTTATTTCTTTATTTTAATTGTTGTTAAGTGTTTTAGTTGGGCAGGATTAGGATTCTACAAGTCCATTCCCATTTTGAGTCAGTTTCTTAGTCAGTTTATGTTACATTATTAGTTAAGGATTGAATTAGGCCTTTTCTTTTTATTGTTTGATTCAGTTTTGAGTCCTCTATATAAGTTTGTAAGGGGCTACAGCCTTGTACACAAATTGGATTAATGAGATTTTTGGCTTGAACCTTTTCTTTTGCTGCTGAGAAAGTATGCATGCTGCAAGACTCAATTAAGGGTGGGAAATCCATGGCATTGGTGTGATTCTGATCCAGGACTGCTGGTGGGAAGCCAAAGGTCACATTCTTCCTTTCTATTATCCACTAAAGCAAGTAAGTTTTCCTCTGAAATTCCTGTAATTCCTAACCTGATCAAGAATTCATATGCAAGACTTCTGCATGAATTTGACTTAGGAAAATCTAGCCATTAAAACACCTTCAGATTTTGACAATGTGTTCTTTACTGTTAGAGAGAGACTCAATTAGAATCTCCATGAGATTCTGCATGGATCTGGTTTTATTACTGAATTTCCTATTCTGCCCTCACCTCTTCAGTTGAGATTCTGCTTTCAAAATATTGACTTGATTTACTGGTTTTATTAATCTGTTACTGCTGAGATTCATAGTCCATGTTCATAATTGATTGTGCTAGATATTCCTATTTTCTGAATTCTGTTTTGAGTGGTAAATTTACTGTTACTCACCCCTCTCCTAGTCCAACTAGGATTAACTCATTCTCAGATCCAGCCCTTGGATTGAATTGGGATTTTCAGCAAGTGTGCTACCCTGACTTGCTGAACTTGACTTGAGTTTCAGGTTCATCCAAGTCTCTGATTGAAAGTAATTAGAGTTTTGCATATTCTGATTTGATTTTCCGGATTTCACTGCACAAAAGAAGGGTATTGTAGTGATATAGCCAAAATAACCTCTCGGTGGGGCCAAGGACACGTGTCGCTTCTGAGACACGTGTCCTCCGCCAGACGAAGGCTCCAAGAAACCACTCACACTCGAGCACGCTCAATCACCGAGGCACGCCCGCAGAATCACGCGGGATCACGTCGTCTGCATGAGGGGAATATTCCCCCCAGAAGGGTGGACGTATTCGAGTAGGACTCTAAGAGGGAAGAAGGGGGAAAAACCCTAAGGCCGGAGAGTTATATAAGAAGGCACGGAAGAAAGGGGAAGGTAAGCTCTGATACCCTCACCATTACTCCTTTATTGAACTGTGCGGCCAACCCTGACTTGAGCGTCGGAGGACTAACCCCGGACTAAGTTCCGGGTCTCCGTCGTCTGTGTTTGTGTAGGTTGGACTAGCGGGGTTTTTTGGCAGCAACAGATTGGCGCCGTCTGTGGGAACGACGGTAATGGTGGGGAGAACCTACAACCGAAAAAGGACGAGAGCGACGTCCAACATAGACATGGGGGAAGAACCTTCAGGGGAGCTTCCTCCCTCGGCGGAGATTGGACGAGAAAGGGGCCAGGACGACCGGGAAGTGTCCGTCAGATACCAGCGGTCGGCTGGATATTCAGTACGCGAAGGCAGCGACCATCAGCCTCCCGCGGCCCAGGAGTACGTGACAAGGCAGCAGTTCGAAGACCTCCAGGACAAATATAACCGGATGGCCGAGACTATGAGGGAGGTCTCCAAAGCTGTCTCCCATAGGACCGCCGAAGCACCCCCAGGTCCCCACGTCCAGTTTGAGAGGCCTCGAGAAGAAGACCGAAGCAGTACGGGATCGACGAGGGCCGGTCGTGACCCTCAAAGCCGAGCAAGGGGGAGTCCCGCGCCCCGAAGTAGGACGCGACGCGCCGCCAGAGACCCGCATGGGGATCAGCACCAAGGAGACAAACAGAGGTCCGAGGACTCGGGATTAAAGAGGATGATCTTAGACCTGAAGGACGAGATCAGAAAGGTGGCAGAAAACCAGACAGGGAACCGCGAGCCCGACCTCACCAATGATACGGCCTTAGCTGACGAGGTCATGAGGGACCCGCTCCCGATCGGTTTTCACCTGCCCAAGTACGACACCTATGACTGGTCGGGGGACCCCATCGATCACTTGGAAGGCTTTAAGGTCGCCATGCAATTCCATCGCGTCTCGGAAAATATCATGTGTCGGGCCCTCCCATTGACGTTCAGGGGGGCGGCGAGGCTGTGGTATAACCGACTACCGACGAAGTCGATCCACAGCTTCAGCGACCTGAGTTACTTCTTCGTGAAGGGGTTCTCTAGTAGCCAGCCCCTCCAGAAGACTACGTTGAACCTAACCAACGTCAAGCAGCAAGAAGGGGAATCGCTGCGGAATTACATGAAGCGATTCCAACAAGAAAAGATCACAATCAGGGGCCTAGACCCGAAGGAGGAGTTCACGGCCCTGCTAGGTGGCGTCAAGGACAAGGAATTGAAGAGGTCCCTGGCGAAGCATACGCCTAGAGATCTGACCGAGCTGAGGGCGCAATGCGATAAGTACATCCAGATGGAAGAAACCCTCCAGGCAGATGAAGAAGTCGAAAGGAAGGCGGCGAGGAAGAGGCCCTTAAGGGTTGACGACAAACCCGTCGAAGAAGGAAAAAGACGAAAGTTCGAGCGCAGTCGGGCCCCAAGTCCACCAAGGAAGTTTGAGAGGTATGCACCCCTTAACCGAAGGCGAACAGAGGTGTTAATGCAGATAAAAGATTCTCCAGATGCCAGGGCCATGAAGTGGCCAGGAAAGATGGGGCGACATCCCGAAAGACGCAATGTGGATAGATACTGCCACTTCCACAGAGACCATGGCCATGACACCGAGGACTGTTG
>NC_056559.1:25932575-25952200 GCF_013358625.1 Macadamia integrifolia
TCAAGTTTCAGTCCAAACGAAGTTTTCCAAGTGGCAAAACAAAACAAGTGTACAATTCAAGACTACTAAGAGGGCACGAGAGAATGCATGGACATGCATGGGAGGGTATATGATTAAATCTAAGTCCAAAATTTGACATGTGGCCTATCCAAGCTATTCCCTAGATTTCTTCCACATGGCAAAAACTTGGGTGTCAACATAAAGATAACCTCTAGAACAACCAGCCTAGAAAAACATTTGCCAAAATTTATTATTTAGCATCTTACCAAAAAATTCAAAATACTTTATTCAATACTCTTGATCTGATGTGCATGTTGGAAAGGACAAAAGTAAGTTTATCATTATCATATTGTATGAGGTGCACGGTCACGTACATGAAGGCCTTTGAATGCTCCAATAATGAGCACTAATATGATTTAGAATAGAGGATTTAAAAGAGTTAAGGGTAGGCCTAAAATGACCCCACGAGAAGTGGTGAGGAAAAACGTGCATAGATTAAGAATAATAAAGAGTATGTCTCTGAACAGATTTGACTGGAGAAAGAAAATCCACGTAGCGAATCCATATAGTTGAGATAATAATGAGTCGAGTTGAGTTGAGTTGTATCAAGAGAATACGCATAGTAACCACTAAATTGAAGGGTGTTCATCAAAGGCTTGAAGTTTCCATTGTTGATAAATGGCTGCGCATGATCGTGCAAAGTGATTCGGAGCTGGTCATTGATCGGCTGCAAAACCATTCAGTGGGACCATGGTGTCATCTTTATCTTATTAGGAAAGTCAGTTTTGTGTTTCTAAGTGGGAGTTACTCATTTTCTTGGAGGTTGAGTTCCATTGATTCCATAGGTGCCAATGGGAAGACTTTGTAGGTAGATCCCTATTATATTGCATAGTGCCTCTTGAGTCGTGTGCTTTCTTCTGTTACTGTTAAATCTTAGGACGTGTACTTTTACAATTTGCTTTTGATAAAATTTGCTATTATTGATCGAAGAAACAGAACCATAAAAAAAAAGATTTTTTCAGCACAAATAGTAATAATAAGGAAGTTAAATCAGGTATCTATGTTTTCAATGCTTAAGATGCCAATATTTTTCCTTTCAAACTTCAAGTTTTAAAATGACAGTGGTGAAGATTATGTTGCTCCATTCCAATCATAAGGAATGCCTCGTATTTTGATTAGCACCTGAATTCATAGTTGTCAAGGCATCACCTAGGCGGCGCCACCTTGGCATCCAGGCGGTTTGCTTTGGTCCTAGGCGACTATCGCCTTATTGCACAGCACGTCAAGTTAAATTTTGGGACTTATTTATGCTAAATATCATTTTCAAGATATTATTCATTAAATAAGCAAATATCCCCCTATTTGAATCCAATCAAAATAGTTTAAAATCAAAATCCAAAAGGATAAAAAGTCAAACCCCCAGTAAGAAAAACTGAATTTTTGGTTGTGGGGGCGATTTTCAACTTTCAAACGCTAGGGTTTTTTCTCAACTCTAAAAATTTTATATATCTTATCATGGTAAAGGATTGCTAAAAACCAAAAGCCTGGTAAATAATTTTTTGTTTTGATGTCGATAAAATTATTCTCATTCAAGCGATTTTAACAACATTCGAGCACTTTATGATGCAGATTAATTACCAAAATAGGCTTGTTTTATTAGGAATAAACCTAGGGTTGGGTTCCATACATGTTGGGCCTTTGATCCCATGTGTTTTGAGTGTAATAGACCACTTTTATGGGTCTAAAAGGGGGGCTCTAAGATTGAGTACGGGAGTACTAGTTAGTTTCCATTTTCATTAGTTTCCTTTTTAGTTGGGCTTGATTTGAATTATATTTGTTTCCTTAGGAGTCAAGTTATTAATTGAGTCAAGTCATTAGTAGTTAGTTTCCTTTTTCAACTAGTTTCTAATTTCAGTTTTTAGTAACTATTGTATTAGGAGAATATTTGGTTTCCTTTTTTAGGAACCTTCTATTTTGTAATTCCCTCCCCCATTAACATTATAAATAAAGAAGATGAGGCTCCTAAAAGCCTAGAATGATTTTGATAAAAAAATAATGGTTGTTGCAATTGTCTTCTTCATGAAGAGTTGTCTTGTGTTTGATCAAGGCTGAAGGAATTGGTGTTTGATCCAATTGAGTCTTTGCAGCGTGAAGTCCAAGAGGTCTCTTCAACTATTCTTTCTTTCTTTTCAAAGTTAATTGCAAGGTTCTTCAAACCAGATAAGGGATCTGAATTGCTTTTGATTTCTGATTCTGGAAATCTCAAGTTTCCCTCCTGCGGCCCCTATATTGTTCTGAAGATCCAGCCAGCCGATGGCCCTCCCCTTTTGATTGATGTTGGGTTTATTAAGATGGAGGTTTGACCTTAATTTGGGACCAATCAGACTATTGGTTTGTCTGATCTGAGGTGTTAAATACTTCTGGCCGACTGTGTTTCTGCCCAGATTTCAAATCTGGTTTGACTTACCTGTTCCCGTGGCATTTGTTTCTGATTGTGGCTTATTAAATACTCTATACCTGCTGCTGGTTAGTCCATTTGTTGGTGTAATCTCTGATTTCAGAAACTCTAGATTTTGGTTTGAAAATTCTGATTTACAAGGGCTGTTCGACTCTTAGTTCTGGACTGTTGTTTGCTGCCTAATTTTGGGTGATTATTGTTTGTTCTTTGGTTTAAAAGATCCTGAAGCTGAGACTTGGTTAGACCCCTATCCTAGTCTACATTAAGTGGTATCTAGTTGATGCAGATTAATTACAAAAATAGGCTTGTTTTATTAAGAATAAGCTTAGGGTTCGGTTCCATACATGTTGGGCCTTTGATCCCATGTGTTTTGAGTGTAATAGGCCACTTTTATGGGTCTAAAATGGGGGTCTAAGATTGAATACGGGATTACTAGTTAGTTTCCTTTTTAGTTGGGCTTGATTTGAGTTATATTTGTTTCTTTAGGAGTCAAGTTATTAATTGAGTCAAGTCATTAGTAGTTAGTTTCCTTTTTCAACTAGTTTCTAATTTCAGTTTTTAGTAACTATTGTATTAGGAGAATATTTGGTTTCCTTTTTTAGGAAACTTCTATTTTGTAATTCCCTCCCCCATTAACATTATAAATAAAGAAGAGGAGGCTCCTAAAAACCTAGAATGATTTTGATAAAAAAATAATAGTTGCTATTGTCTTCTTCATGAACAGTTGTCTTGTGTTTGATCAAGGCAGAAGGAATTGGTGTGTAATCCAATTGATTCTTTGCGGCGTGAAGTCCAAGAGGTCTCTTCAACTATTCTTTCTTTCTTTTCAAAGTTAATTGCAAGGTTCTTCAAACTAGGTAAGGGATCTGAACTGCTTTTGATTTCTGGTTCTAGAAATCTCAAGTTTCTCTCCTGCTGCCCCTATATTGTTCTGAAGATCCAGCCAGCCGATGGCCCTCCCCTTTTGATTGATGTTGGGTTTATTAAGATGGAGGTTTGACCTTAATTTGGGACCAATCAGACCATAGGTTTGTCTAATCTGAGGTGTTAAATACTTCTGGCCGACTGTGTTTCTGCCCAGATTTCAGATCTAGTTTGACTTACCTGTTCCTGTGGCATTTGTTTCTGATTGTGGCTTATTAAATACTCTATACCTGCTGCTGGTTAGTCCATTTGTTGGTGTAATCTCTGATTTCAGAAACTCCAGATTTTGGTTTGAAAATTCTGATTTACAAGGGCTGTTCGACTCTTAGTTCTGGACTGTTGTTTGCTGCCTAATTTTGGGTGATTATTGCTTGTTCTTGGTTTAAAAGATCATGAAGCTGAGACTTGGTTAGACCCCTATCCTAGTCTACATTAAGTGGTATCAAAGCATGGTTGAGAACAATACCCCCACCCTAGCTTCTATTATGGAGTTGATACAGAATATGAGAGCTGAACTAAAGGCCGAACAGCAAGCTCTTAGTGAAAAGGTGTTGGCTATGGAGACTCAACAACAACCTACACATGGTACTCATGTACCACCTAAAGTGGAAGCCCCTATGAACTCAGATGCTCAGTTGGCTAACATGAGACCTAACCTTAATCTGAGAGGACCACAAAGGATTCATATAGTGCAACCTACTTTTGAAGAATATGTAAGGGGTTATTTTGAGACTGAATGCCCCACATATCAGAGGTACTCTGGAGATTCACAGAAAGTCAAGCGCGATCTGCAGGAGTTTGATGGGAGACATGACCCCCAATTGTTCTATGATTGGATAGCTGCTCTAGATAATTATTTTGATTATTATGACTTGCCTGAGGAACGGAAGATGAAACTAGCTCGTGCCAAGCTAGTTGAGGCTGCCCGTGATTGGTGGAGAACCTATGAGTATGAACTGGAGGACCGTGGTAGAGAACCTACTACATGGGAAGAGATGAAGCAAGAACTATCTGATAAGTACTTGCCACGTAATTTCAGAGCTTGTATACAAGACCAGCTGAACTCTCTTCGTTAAGGAAATATGACTGTGGTGGAGTATATAAATAAGTTTGATGCACTTTATTCTTGCACAGGCATTAGGAAGAATGAGAGGCAATTACTTTCTCAGTTTCGACTAGGATTACGAGCTGAAATTAATAGAGGAATTGGTGTTGCTGATGTGTATACAGTGAGAGATTGCTTTGACAAGGCTCTTCGAGCAGAGGAACTTATGGCACAGCCAAGTAGAAGGTAAAGTTGCCAAGCTAGGGAGGTCAAGAAGAATTTTCCAGCCACTAAACCTAACACTTCAATACCCCCAAGAGCCACAACTCTGTTATGTGAAGTGAAGATACCTCTATTCAAACCAAAAAAACTTGAAGTCAAGGTTCACATTGAAGAGATGGTTCTTGAAGCTTCAAGACAGAAGGTCAAGAGATAGAAGATTCAACTGAAGAGTTCTACATTGAAGAGAGCATAGTAGACAAGACTAAAACCATGGAAGAAGACTCCAGTGAAGGATTCTATATTGAAGAGAGCATAATAGACAAGACTAAAGATGTGGAAGATGAGGTAGTGATTGAAAGAACTCCACAACAAGTGTTTGAGATTCATGATGAAAAGGAAGTGTTTGTTCCAATCCTTGATGAGAAGGTTACCAACATTGATGACTCTATGCACACGACATTCACAGTTGGTATTGATTCAGAGGTTGAGCATATAGAGTTTGTTATGCCATCATGGTTCTTTGAAGAGAAAGCTCCACACTTTGAAGACTACCTTCCAAAAGTCTACAAGCAACCAGAATTTTGTTTGGGAATGGTTAAAGCTGCTACACATATGTTGTTTCCTCCTTATCACTGCATAATTCGAGGACGAATTTTTTCAAGATGGGGAGAGTTGATGCAGATTAATTATCAAAATAGGCTTGTTTTATTAGGAATAAGCTTAGGGTTGGGTTGTATACGTGTTGGACCTTCAGTCCATGTGGTTTGAGTGTAATAGACCACTTTTATGGGTCTAAAAGGGAGGGTCTAAGATTGAATACGGGATTACTAGTTAGTTTCCATTTTCATTAGTTTCCTTTTTAGTTGGGCTTGATTTGAGTTATATTTGTTTCCTTAGGAGTCAAGTTATTAATTGAGTCAAGTCATTAGTAGTTAGTTTCCTTTTTCAACTGGTTTCTAATTTCAGTTAGTTTCTAATTTCAATTTTTGGTAACTATTGTATTAGGAGAATATTTGGTTTCCTTTTTGAGGAACCTTCTATTTTGTAATTCCCTCCCCCATTAACATTATAAATAAAGAAGAGGAGGCTCCTAAAAGCCTAGAATGATTTTGATAAAAAAATAATGGTTGTTACTATTGTCTTCTTTATGAAGAGTTGTCTTGTGTTTGATCAAGGCTGAAGGAAATGGTGTTTGATCCAATTGACTCTTTGCGGCGTAAAGTCCAAGAGGTCTCTTCAACTATTCTTTCTTTCTTTTCAAAGTTAATTGCAAGGTTCTTCAAACTAGGTAAGGGATTTGCTTTTGATTTCTGGTTCTGGAAATCTCAAGTTTCTCTCCTGCTGCCCCTATATTGTTCTGAAGATCCAGCCAGCCGATGGCCCTCCCCTTTTGATCGATTGTTAGGTTTATTAAGAGGGAGGTTTGACCTTAATTTGGGACCAATCAGACTATTGGTTTGTCTGATCTGAGGTGTTAAATACTTCTGGCCGACTGTGTTTCTGCCCAGATTTCAAATCTGGTTTGACTTACCTGTTCCTGTGGCATTTGTTTCTGATTGTGGCTTATTACATACTCTATACCTGCTGCTGGTTAGTCCATTTGTTGGTGTAATCTCTTATTTCAGAAACTCCAGATTCTGGTTTGAAAATTCTGATTTACAATGGTTGTTCGACTCTTAGTTCTGGACTGTTGTTTGCTGCCTAATTTTGGATGATTATTACTTGTTCTTTGGTTTAAAAGATCCTGAAGCTGAGACTTGGTTAGACCCCTATCCTAGTCTACATTACTTTAAAGTAAGTTTGACCAACACATAGCTTTGTCATTACAACTCAGATTTAAGTACTATTAGACTTGTTGGAAAGCTGATTTTATGCTATACCTAGTAACAAAAGTCTCATAATAAATATAATCATTTGACCAGTCAAACTTATTATAGAATTAGAGCATTTTCTCTAAATTTTGATTTTTTATGACTTAATGTGACTAAATATAGATTTTTTATGATTTGATATGGCTTAATGTTAATTTTTTTATGACTTGATGCGGCTTAATGTTCATTTTTTATGATAAAAGGTATATGTAATATACTAAACAAGTAAATAATGTTCATTTTTCAAAAAATAACACTCGGTCGCCTTGTTCTCCTTAAAGCGGGCAACTTGTCGCCTAAGCACTTAGGCAACCCTCCAACACCTTAATTCGCCTTGGCACCATGACCACTATGTCTACATTAGAGCACATTCCCACCGGCAAGATTTAAATGAAGTTATAACATAGTGTTTTTAAAGCCATCTCCATAGCATCATGAACATTTGCATTGTTTGGTGATTTAGAAAAATCAAAATCTCCTCACTAGTGCTCTTACTTGGAAGAGAAACCCAACAGAACAAGTAACACATAATACAGATAAAGCATGCAAAGATATAAGGAAAAGCTCCTTCTACTGTCATACTTACTTCCCTATGCTCTTCTTGCACACTCTGACTGCACTGGAACAAAAAGGGCAACAAATCAGGCCACTCTCCCGCTGGAACAGCATACTTGGCAATAATACTCACCACATTTGCACTTGCCCGTCTAACAGGAGGACTGCAAAAAACAGCATGCATTCCAACTTCATTTCAATACCCGCACTAAAATCACTGTACCACACTAATTCGTTAAAGCTCATAACTTCAGCAAATAAAATAATAACATCATGCATATTGCAATAATGTTATCCAGCCCATAAGCTTAATCATCCCAAATGAAGTTAACCGATATGATGTAAAATTTAACAGGGTGTACGGACTTGACTAGTAAGAAATCAATCATGAAAAATCAAACTCAACAAACTTGCGATTCTCTAGAAGTGCGCCACACTAGTGATAAAGTAAAGTCACAGGTGCAACATCAATTTGGTTTACACGGAATGTTAATAACTTCATTACTACCAATAATTGTACAAGTACAGACTACAGAAGCGTTTATTGGTTAAGTGGGTACATCGGCAATGTAGTGATGGTGACTTGTAAGATCTCTATCAAGAAAGATCAATACTGGACAGACTTCAAACTCTTTTGAACTGGGGCATCCAAGTGATTACCAATCGAGAAAAAACATATCTGCAGAAAAGTAACTGAATTGAATTAACAATTGTACGTGACAAAAATACCTATGTTCCATGGTGATGCTTTCTATAAGGGAAGACTTGACCAACTGCCTTGTTTGGGGTGGAAGCTTTGCCCAGTGACCAGTGATCTTCTTGCGTAGAAGCACGGCGGAAAGCTGCCTGACATTAGGGGTCTTAGCTGTGCGAAGGTGGTGAACCAAAGCCGGAATTACCTGAGGATCCTTCGCCAATCGCTTTATCTGCTCTTCAGCCTGTCTTCTGGCATCATTGTCAGGCATCAAGAACTGAATCAGAAGCAACTCTAGCGACTGAGCCATCTCTCTCTGTGATTCAAAGAACCACTAACAGAGGGAGACGAAGAAGAGGAGCAAAACCCTACGCACAGTCCAAGGGTTTTGGTTGGTTTCGTTCCCCTCTGTATGTGAGTTGCGGCGCTATGGACTGTGATTAGCCGTTTATAAATGCGAACAAAATGTGTGTTTAAAAATTAATTAAAAAAAAAATCGTTTTATAGTGCCGGCACAGGCATTCTACAGTTCTTGCACTCGGTTTAGGCTATTCGGTATCATTTTTCTTTTTTATTTTTGTTCTGGTTTTACCTACATTTGTTATCATTTATGGAATTTGTTTCTATTTATAAAAATTGATAAAATACAAAATATCATTTTTTTTTGTTGATAGGTTATCCCTAAATGCCGATATCAGAGGGTGTCAATTGGGAACCGAAACCAAATACCGAAATCGATATTGAGCCGAATTAACTTATTCAAACTGAATCTAATTAATTAGGTTTAAATTCAGTTTGAGTATGTGAGTATGTTCCTCGGTTTGGTTCAATTTTCAGGTGTAAGAACCGTCGGTTCAGATCAAAATCAAACCAAATTGTGTTAAAACCAAAAAAAATAAAAACCCTAGTATAGTAGTATCGTTAAGACTCGAGTGGATTTTTTTTAATATTCAATTCTGAAAATTCAATAGTGTTTTTTGCAAACTCTTTTTTTTCTTTTTATAGGTGGTTAAGTGTTTTTTACAATTTATCATCGCATATTTACATGCTAAGACAATTTTGGAGTTAGCAATGGCCATAAGGCCCATAACTTGAGCTCATTATGGTCTTTGGTCCATCACAGTCATGGTTCAAAAGTGGAACCATTTTCATACTCGAATTAAAACCAAAGTACAAAACCGAATTAAAAATAAATATCATAACTGAACTGGAACCAAAATCGAATTGAGCCGAATTGAATCGGCTTGATTATGGTCCACTTTACCATCATTTGGAATCGAACTGAACCAACTAACCAAAGCCAAACTGATTGACACCCTTACAACAGTTAGTGGAATGTTTTTTGAAAAATTACATGATTATTCTTTTTTATAGGAAAATTACATGATTATTCATTTTTTAATTTTCCTTCACAAAATTATCCACTTAAAGTTTCAGTTAACAATAATACTCAAAATCAAGTCTGGATTTGTAAAACTACTCACTCAAAGTTTTATTTTTCAAAAGGCAAAAAAGTCACGATATGTACATGTAAACAATGTTCTTAAAATGTACTTCATAGATAGCCATGGATTTAACCACATATAATCTGAATCGTTGAAACCTCTCTCTCTCATTTTAATGAACACTGGTTGTGACGGTGACAACAAGTCATCCCTAATTATTTTTCCTTCTCCTCTCTCTCTCTCTCTCTCTCTCTCTCTCTCTCTCTCTCTCTCTCTCTCTCTCTCTCTCTCTCTCTCTCTCTCTCTCCTCTTTGTGTGAATTTGCACCCCCTCATATATTTCGACCAAACCTCTCTTTCTCTCGTCTCATATATAGATTTTTGTTTCTAATCGTCCCTGAAAACTTTTGACATCGAAAGAGGTAGTTCTGATCTCGTAGTCAAGAGATTGTAATATTTTGAATATTCAAATCCTCTCTCAAACAAACTTGAACTTGATATATCCTCTTCAATCCGTATCTTAAGTGAACCTTTTTTCTGCCATTCTATCCTTTGACGAGTTAGGGTTTCTCTTTATTCATATTATCGAATAACCTGGATTAGGACTTCACTTATTTTCTTTCATAATCCTATAATTAGGCTCGAAAATAACTAATTAGATTTCCACAAGGGTTAGGAGGAATTGTTAAAGCGAAGAAACTGATATGATTCCTAGGAATGTCTGAAACTGAAAGGGAACATGGCATATCAGGTCTTGATTTTCATATTGCATTCTTCTTCAATTACTCTCTAGTCTCTTGCTGAGTTTTTCTTCGGATTTTCTTATTCTGTTGTTCTGTTTGTTTTCTAATTTTTCTTCTGATTTTCTAGTTTATATGATATATTGATGCAAAGAAGCATGAAGTTTCAAGTAGATACAGTCATGAGAAGCACTAAATTGATCGTCAATGGAATCAGATTTAATGAATTTGCAATGTAATAGATATAGTCACTGGGGATAAAAAAAAATAGAAAGAGAGCAAGTAAGAGAGAGACTGACCAAGTCTAGAAAGGGGTCTAACCAAGTCTCAGCTTCAGGATCTTTTAAACATTATCCTACTCTCCCTGATCATTTGGAAAGGAAAATGTTGGAACGGTTACGTATCAAGTGAGGTTGTCACTCACCCTTGCTGTGACCATCACAGTAGGTTAAAGATAAGTATGACGATGATCTTTCCACCCTAAAAATTGGGAACCGATTACCATATAGAAAATTAATTGACAGTTTAGATTAATTATTTTTAAATGGACGTTTTATATTAAAATAAAGTGAAAATAAGATTGCAATATGTACGTACTGCTACCACTCGCCCAATAAGCCCTTATCAAAATTTATCAAAATAAGGTTTGGATTTACAAAACTACCCAAAATAGTGACTTTGATTCATCTTCTACATACAAATTAAGTATTTTTGTCAGTTGAACATTTGAAAGTGTAGTTGTGTAAACCTAAACAAGATTTTGGATATTTTAATTAATTGATTTTTTTTTTCTTGTATGAATGTTAATTGAAGCATTTAGTTGTAATTTTGTTAATTGAAATTTTTGGTGGGTAGCTCTATAGAAGAAAACCCAAATGTCCGTGTAATTTTTCCAGTTTTTTTGCACAAAATAAAATTAGGGGAATGTTTTCTATATGCATAGCTATATCTCACGTTTTCTCTCAATCTCTCCTACCCATGTTAAAACACATCTCTACCTTCATTTTTATGGAGAAAAATATACATGGGGAATATTAGTGTAACCGTGCTCTCATACAGAAAATATCTCTTTTCATAAAATTTCCTAGATCTAGTTAGATTAAAACAATAATTACAATAATAATAGGTTAACAAAACAAATAAGCAATTTTCTTATAATTTTTTTGTGGGTTAGGTTTGTGGGTCGCCATGTCGCCAACTTGGAAAGGAATCCCAAAGTGCATAAATAACAAGAGGGCTTTTAACAACATGGATATGGGATTTGGATTGCTATCAGCTATTATTATGATTCGGATTGGGATTAGCAATAAATAGAAATAAGAGTGTAAGTTTGGCCTTGACTCTTGACGGTCTAAAGTCACTATGAGGCATGAGGGTGTGTTAGTATTGAAAAACACCGACTCCAAGCTCAACTCAATTTTCGGTTTGACTATGATTTATATAATATAATTTTGGATTGTCATCCTATCATTTTATTCGTAATAATAAAATATGGGTCATTGATTCTTATTTTCAAATTACATGAAAGTTTTCAACTTCATCAAATACAAAAAATCGGAATTGCTTTCAATATTGATGGACTTATCAAATGTGAAGCTGTCAAAATGTAACCAAAATCGTTTATTGGCATCAAAACCAAACATTTATGATCGAACCAAACCGCATCATTAAAAAAAAAAATCCAATTATGGTTTTGTAGGTCAATACAACTCAAATCCATAAAATTGACGGTTAAGCGGTGCCAATGGTGTGTACCATGTTTCACTGTTTATGGGTAAAAAAGGTGTTTTGATGTGTTACTTTTATATTTGATTCCTTATCCTTTGATGGATATAAGATACAAAGTAACATATATAAATTGTCATTATCCATTACCAAAAGTAATTACAAAACACATATCTTCAAATACAAATCTCTAACGTAAATTTTATTTTTAATTGAATATGAATCAAATTAAATACATTACAAAAAATTTGAAAGTGCATATAAACTGGTAGTGAATTGGATAAAAAAAAGTGAATTCAAATAAAGAATATTTTAATTTCAGCTTATTCCTATATGGTGTGGTTTTGATTTCACCTTAACAAAATCATAGCTGTGTACGAATCTTTTTAAAGGGATCAAGGTTGCTAGGAATGCACCGAAAATTTCTCATCTCTTCTTTGCAGATGACACCTTTATCTTTTGTAGAGAAACCCACTCCGATGTAAATATTATTAAAGGTGTCCTTGAAGTATTTTCAAGTTCATCAGGACTCACAATTAAACTGACAAAGAGTGGTATTGCATTCAGTTTTGGAGTCCCACATGCCTTGCGTCACTCCATTTGCAATCTATTGGGAATTGGTGAAATGGCTTTGGATGCTAAATACCTAGGTGTCCATTTGTCGCATGGTAGAAGCAAACACAATTACCTTCAACACCGGATCAATAGAGTAAAATCCAAACTCTCAATCTGGAAATCTAAGCTACTTAGTTTTGCAAGCCAAACTGTCCTAATCCAATCTACCCTAGCATCAATCCCTTCTTATACCATGTCATTAGTTTTCTTCCCTAAAGTTGTATGAATTGAATTGGACACCATATATTCTAAATTATGGTATGGTGAGAACCAAGGAAACAAAAAACTACATCTAATTGGTTGGAACAAACTGTGCAAAGCGAAAAACCTGGGGAGGTTTAGGGTTTCGATCTTTAGAGATATAGAATAAATCTTTGATCTAAAACTCGTGTGGAGATTGACAAATGAACCAGATACCATTTAGGCAAGAACTTTGGCTGCAAAGTATTTTCCCAATTGATCCATTTTTCACCCATCAACCATTAGAAAAAAAGGGTATATGATCTTGTAATAGCATTGCAATTCTTTTACCAACTCTGTCATAATGTGTTACTCATTTTGTTGATAATGGACAAACAACGGATATTGGGATACATAGATTCCGGCACTCTCAAAATCCCTCCCCATGAAATCAATATCCAAATCCCCCAGTATTTGCACAATGGAAAGGTAAGTGCTCTTCTAACTGGGAACTCTTGGAATGTTGAACAACTGTCATTTTTTCCTCATCAACATTATGTATCATCTATTTTGACAATACCAATTACAAACAGACATGACAATTGGAGGTACAAATTTTGATCAATAGGGAAACTAATTTCTAAGTTGGTTGCCCGCTTTCTAAACAATGTTGATACTAATATCATTGGATTATCCAACAGGTGTATATGCTTGTCACCTTGCTCCCACTGGTGGCGCTTGTGACATCAAAGAATACGGTAAGTACAAAACCCGCCTGAGAGATTTGTGAGGTGTCCCCACCAAGAATACGGCAAGTACTAGGGGGTTTGGGAGATTGGTAAGGGTGTGCAAACTTTAGTTCCATATCGCCTAGGGAGAGATTACTGGACTAATTAATAACCTCTAGCCTCTTTAACATGGCACAAAGCGTTTTAAAACCTTGAAGCCCACGAACAAAAAATGACAATATTGTGCAAGGTTAATGGGACTGGGACGTTATAACGCTTATTTTGGAAAACCCAAATACATCCAAAATTTAAGATTTTCTTCTGGCGAGTAATCAATGGAGGATTGCCAACAATGGACGTTTGAGGGAAATGGATCCCAGTGGAGTAGACTTGTGCCCTATGCAACTCTAAACTTGAAACTATTTGGCACATCTTCCTATCATGCGATTTTACTAAACGCATATGGGCGGCGTGCCCATTGGGCCTTAATACTGTAGCTCTCAGAGCACCATCATTTCAACAAATAATTATGTATTTCTGTTACACAATTCCTAAGCAGGATTTGAACCCTTTCTTTTATGTGTTTTGCATAATTTGTTATTTCTTATGGAACCATAAGAATCGTGTTCGGCATCAAAAGGAGGTTCCCAATCCACACAGGATCCTTAAGCCAACCCTTAATTGGGCAACCTTTACTAAGGATCAAAAACATGAAAAAGGGAGAAACTTAAGTGGGTCGCTCATTCAAATCCCATCAACCCAAATCTGTCATAGTCCGAGTCCCATGGAAAACTACAATGTAATGAATCCTATTTTAGTTTGTGTTGTTATTACAAATCAAATTCCAAGTTAATAGGTTGGGCAGTTGGGATTTCCTATAAAAATAAAAAAACAACTACTAATGACCTATTATCTGATAACAGGAGACATTATTGAATGAGGTGCCAGGGCTCTTCTGTTTAGAATAGAGCATGCACAGAGGAGAGGGTGGAATGTGAAAGAAATTTGGACGAATTCATGGATCATCCAAAGACTAACTTTTGAACTAGATAATGTTTTTTGGCATATATCAGTGGCAACCACTTTTTTATCTGTATATAAAAACATGCATGCAAACTAAAACCCAATTCAAAAGTGGTTTCGTACTTAGTAGCAATAGCTACGAATAGGATCAAAAAAATCCAGAATGTAAATATAAACATGGCCAGTAGTTGTAATTATGGTATCTCTTAATAGGAAATGTTTTATCTTTCCCATAAAAAAATAAAATAAAATAAGAGCTGGATCAAAATAATCAAAACCGCACTATTTGATACCCCTACTCCAATGCAATCATAATCTCGACTGCAAAAACATAGTTAACCATGATTGGGCCAACCTGATATGAAAACTAGGGTCAATTAGGACTAAGAGCGGATCAGGTTCACGTTCGAGAATGTACGAGAACGATCCTGATCCATGGATATAGAATCAATTTTCTCTCTCTTCATTTAATAGATTCTATATCCACGGATTAAGAGTGTACAAGAATATTCTCGTATGTGAACTTGATCCATACATTAGGATCGAGTTAGGCCCGACATGGTTCTTCTAGCTCAACCCCATCCTATTTCACCCTATGTGGAAATTTGACGAGGCAAATCAAGCAATCTAATTTCACCCCTTGTGGAAATTTGATCCGGCAAAATCGATCAATCTAATCCGATTTTTCAAACACTAGTGAGATAGGAACACTTCCAATAGGGGGGCAAAGGAAGAGAGTGTGACAAAAAAAAAAAAAAAGTGAGATGGAAAGGAATAAAGCGTTCCAAAAAAATGATTTTGGAGCTATTTTATTCTATGCATAGTAAAGTATTTGGTGCATTTATGGTGTGTTTCCGGTTTTTATGAACAAAAAGTGAAAAAAAAAAAGGCTAGAAACAATAATTGACGGAATGATAAAAAACTAGTTCCGTCATTTCAGTTTCATTAAAAAAAAAGGGGGGCACTTTGATACAAAAACTTAAATTTTCATTTTTGACACGAAACATCGTTTCTAAAACAAAAACGTTGCCAAACGCAACGAGCATGAAGGACATTTTCCCGAAATCAATTTCATTAAACAAAAAAACATACACCCTAACGGGAAAAGATCGTCTCCAACACCAACGAGGGTCTAACAATCCGTCCAAGGGCTGGAATTGTTTGGGTGCACATCTCCAAGTGTTGGGATGCGTGACCAAGCCATCCCAACCCTTGGATCCGGATTGTTGGATGCTCGTTGGAGCATCAATCATTGGAGACAATCTGGGTCCCACCCTAACAAGCTGTATCGGAATATCGCACATCAACACCTTATTGACCATCAGATGGCGTGGAAGGCATCTCGACTATTGTTCTCACTGCCCCTACATAACTTATGATATGTTGTTGTTGCAGTGTTGGACCGCCCATCATTGTACCATCCACAACCCATGGCTGTGAATTTCACCCATCTCTCTCCCAATGACTGTCCACCAGCGATCCCCCACCTCCACCTTTTGTCCCCATTCTCTAGTTATTAAATTCTTCGAATTATTCGCGAATAATTTTGCCGAACAGAATTTTATCGAATTTCATGAATAACTATGGCTGAATCCAAATCAAATAAAAAATTATCAAATTTGATAGACTTTTTATAAATTCACGAATAATTCGGCCGAACCGAATTTTATCCGAATAATAACCTAATTTTATCCATATAGAAAAAAAAAACCTTATAATGAATAAGTCAATAAGCATTTAGAAAATAGTGTGGTTATTATGCATTTATTATCCTTATATTACTTTTTTTTTTTTAACATAAACCAACTAAGCTTATATTTATTGAGGTAATCTCTCACACTTTTACAAAAAAAAAAAATCTGTCACCCCTTTCTGGTTTGATTAAGTCTTACAGTCGTTATTCTCCCTAGTCTTTAAGGTGAACATACATGGTGGGTGACATGAGTTTAGCTGAATTTGTGCTCAGTCCCCCCTCTCAGTCGCTCTTTCTTTGATTCAATTATTTGAGTAATAAAAAATGAGTTTAGAAAAAAAAAGAGAACTAAATATAATATTTTTATATTTAAAATTTAAAATTTTTATTTTTATTTTATTTGTATGTCATGTGCATATGATAATTGATGGATAATATGAAATAAGTATTATAAATATTAAAAATAACATATGAATATTTTATCTACTTTTTATTTTTATAAACGAATAATTCTTGAATCTAAATCCAAACTCCAAATTTTATTATCTCATTTTTTTAATCAATATTTTGATCGAATTGCTAAATTAATGAAAAGCATTAATCCGAATAATTCTTCGTCCGAATAATTCCCCAATCCGATGTTAATAACCATGCCCCATTCCCATTTGAACAAATCCCCACGCCGGGCATCTCCATCCCCCTCTCCCGTCCTCCGTTGTCCGCCCCACCGTCCCCACCGTTCCCACCCTTCTGCAACCCCTACCCACAACCATCTCTGCAACTCTCACCTCGCCTTCCTTTGCAACCCCCTTGCAATTCTGTCAAGGCTCCAAGATATACGGATCAGACGGTTGCTTGCGTAGGCGTGACGTTCTTAATAGCCTCGAGGAGCGCAAAATCAACCCACCCATACACTTCTTGTTTGGGTTGGCGCTCTTTCACGATCCATATCTTCACCCGAACTGCACAAGTACAGGGAAGCGTCACCGTCACCGCCTCACTCGTTTGAGCTTCTTCTTCTTCTTCAAAATCAAAACACGCAGTAGTTTCATTTTGATGTTAATTTATCATCAATGGTGGAGAGAAGGAAGCCTCTGATACTTAATTCGACCAAGAACCTTCTTCACTCTGTACTCAATTCAGCGAAGACCACTGATGGAGACGGAGTAGAAATAAACCGAGTCTCTGACAATGGTAACTCGCAATTTCTGCTGTTACACGCAGGGATTCTCCGTTGCTCGGGGGATCAAACTGAGGGTTGGGGCCCCAAGGGGGCTTATCTTGATGATTCCACTTTGGTTGGACTTTCTTCGTCGACACTGAAAAGGCTTTCCGTTACTTCCGGTTCACTGGTAGATTCTTCAAACTCGCTTGGATTTCTCTTTCTCGTTTTTCTTTTTTCGGTTTCATTGGTGTAGTTGGAGCCTTTAAGTAATTTGGCTGCAACTTCTATTAAAATGATAATTTTCAAAAATTCGATCATGGAAATAGAACTTAATTTGTGTTTAATCGTTTGTATGAATTCCTAGCGCGCAGAAATGCTTTCTTTTTGTTGTTTGAGAGAAAATTTAGTGGAAAATTTTACTCAATATATAGGAAGAATGTATACTTGGAGAGACTATTTTGATTGAGTTGTTCTGTGATATGAGAACTTGTGCTACGAGAGTTGACCTCAATTCAGAACTCTACCTTGTTTGGGTTGGAAGGGTGGTCAGTGGTTATTAGCGAGGACTAACAAATGAAAAACGTCCGACCCAGGTCTGTGGTATGGACTGCTACAGACTTTTGCCATAACGAGCATAGTGCTTTGCTGTTTGTAATGGAGTGACACAGGATAAATGACAAGAATGTTAGAATTATTGTGGAGACTAATTTGGCTACCATAAGATCTATCTTTTTTTTTGTAAATGATAGGGAGGTGTAATTTTGCCAAAACTATCTGATTTTTAGACAGGATGAAGATGGACAAATTTCTGTGAAAGGTAAGAACACTATGCTCATTGCAAAAGGATGAGAATGAACAAAATGCTTGGAAAGCTGAGGGATTGACCATTTATTTTGCTAGAATAAAGAGGGATAACTATGGAAGGAGAAACAAAGTATAGTGCTCCTTATAAGCGCGGATAATCGTACAAGTGAGATAACATTTTAACTATATGCAAAACATTGATGTGAGTTATTCACCCAAAGAAAAAAAAAACACATTGATGTGAGAACCAAAATACAGTGATTGGCTTTTCACTCGTAAGTCATGACCAAAAGACATGGAATGACAACATCCCAGAGATGATGGCTACAGGTGTAAACTTCCTATGCAAATATACTTTGGATGAAGGACTGGTCTGTTGATTCACTGTGACAAATGCAGGGAAGAAGGAGCCTGTTCTTCTGATTTGCTCCAAGGAGCAAGTTTTAACTCTTTCATGTCTAACTTCCCAATCTACAGCTCTTAATCCACCTTCTTTTTTGTTCATTTTTTTAAGGATGCACCACCCGGGGGGGGGGGATGGCCGGGTGGGGGGAAGGAGAGGAATAATCTGAAGCACTTTCTATAGGTATATGGCTGCCTTTTCTTTATTAATTTTTTTTTGAATGAAATTGACACCATTAAATTCACTTGGGGGGTGGGGATAAAGAGGGGAGGGTGAAGGTGGGACTCGATCCCAAGGCTTGGTGATCAATAGGCCATGGTCTTTATCAGCATGCTAGGGCAGTGCCTTAACCTTGTTGGTTTCCGGGTATTGTTCGTGTTATTCTATTCTCTTTTTATTATTATTTTTTGGGATAGCTATCGGCTCTTGTTATTATTAGTGGCATTGTCATAGTCAAAGTGCAATTACTCATCCAATTACTCATTGAAGCTTCATTTTTCAATGAAGATTTAAGAATATGGCTCACATGTCATTGGGTTTCCATTTCTGTAAAGTACCGAACCTGAAATAATTCATGGTAGCTTGAGTCTTTAGTAGACTTATTTCTAAGCTGATAACATTGGGTTGCTGAGAGGTGGTTAAATGCAGTTGGGTCTGCCTAGAATTTCCCACCTACAATATTCAGATGATACCACACTTTATTTGGGTAGTTCCTATGTCAAGTAGGGCAATTGGTGCGAATTTATGGCTTTATGAAGCAACTTTTTGAATATAGGAAGAGTACTATGAAATCTGATGTTATAAAATAGTTCGTTTTTGGGGGGTGTTAGATACCATTCCCATAGTTGGGGTGGGAAGGAGTTCTTTGGTTTTGATTCCTGGTATGACGTAGTAGAAAGAGGAGTCCTTTGCCTTAGCACGGGGCTATAGTAGGACCCGGGTGAACAAATGCATTTCAAGCTCTACCATAGAGGTTATCCCACCAGTTAGTAGCTGTTTTCATCAACTTACATGAGTTAGGATTCCCATCTTTATCAAGTAGGTTAAACGAGCACATAGGAACCTCTGCTAGCTGGATTATTTTGAGAAAGTGCCAACTAAAGTGCCCAGTCTTGATGACTTTAAACTTGACTTTAGGGTTGGAGGAAGCTGGATGTTTGACTGTCCTGGAACATATTGAGTCCCTGTGGAACTTAACAGTATTTCCCAGATCTAGTAATCTTCTTTACTATTTTAGCCGGATGTTATGACCGGTTGTGAACGTCTAGTTAGAAGTTAGAATGCCTAATTAGAATCTGGTTGTTGAAAGTAGATTGGCAATTTGGAGCAAAAGTTA
>NC_056559.1:25952300-26007428 GCF_013358625.1 Macadamia integrifolia
CACCTAATTGATTTGAGATATGGTTGCAAACACATGCAATCCTGTCTTACGCACCAAGGAACAAACCCACTAAAAACTGCCAGATCAATCACAACTATAGAGTCACATTCCACCCAAAGGTTCCTCAAGTTAAGCTCCTTTGCCTTCATAAGACCCGTCATTAAGGCCATGAACACTGCCACATAGTTTGTTATATTACTGAGGAATCTCCCAAAAGAATATATCAATTGTGCATCATCATTCCTAAACATCACCAGCCCTTTGATCTCACCAGATTACCAAGGGAACATCCATCCACATTCAACTTGTCCAGTTAAGTGAAGGAGCACACCAGAATATCTCCGTAATGATAGGAGACTTTCGAGGACTAATAGGAATTCCTATTCTTCTTGAACTATAAGGTCTGCCACCGACGTTACTTGACCCCTAATGAAAGGCACTTGCTCCTTAGCTGCTGCTAATTAAAATATGTTTTAGAACATAAACTTCAAGCTGCCCTTGTCCTTCAAATCATCTCATGTTACTTTGCATCCACAGAAAATACAAAACTGGTCCTCAATGCTTCTTTAGAGAGACTCATTTCTCTTTTTCTATCCACTATGAAAATAAATCAATGACGGAATTACGATGTTGCCACATATAGCCATCGAGAAAGGACACTCCAAAAAAATATATATATGCGGCATAGATTTAGATGCCTTAGAGCATAAATTACACCTAGGAGGCATTGAAACTCCTCTCCCACAAACCATGTAATCTGTGGAAAGCTTTCGATGCATCATTCCTGTTAGATCATGAAACTTGAATGAATTTCATTGATAATATAAAGGGGTATTTATACAATGATATTAGTTGGACTTCCTATACATGGATACTCAATATAAGGTAAACTACCCTAAACACAAGATTGTATTCTCACAATATGAATAGGAGAATATTTGAGAATATTTAATCTCATCTATGACTGGAAGGTATGACTCATGCAATCCGACTCATGTGGAACATGTGCAAAATGTGACAATATGAGTATATCAAATATTTGAGAATATTTGATATCATCTATAACCGGAAGGTATGACTCTTGCAATCCAACCATGTGGAACATGTGCAAAATATGGTTCACATAATTCTTATGCTTCATAATTTCTAACCAAAAACTCATTGGTGAGGAAGCAATAACTTACTCCACACTATTGTAGACCATGGGACCTGAGGATTTCTTTTTCAAATTTCCTCCCATGCAGACTTCACCGAGATTAACTCTGAAGAAGAGGGACTCCACACACAAACATCATCCTCACCTTGAGATGGAATATTAATTTCAGAAACTTTTATAAAGATGTTATTCAAGGATATCAAATTAACATGTGGGAAAACCCACACACCATCAGAGATAAAGTCGGCCGCAGTTGTCTCACCACTAAATAGCCTCCCCTCTAAAACTGATTCTTCCTCAATCGAATGGTCACCCATCCACCTATTACAGCGTTCAATAGTGCCTTCCTGCTTATGGGTGTGGGGATATGAAACCCTATGCCGAATACCAAGTTTGATTAAATAGGAGGGGAGGGATCGGTATTCTCTACCCCAATTTGTCTGAATCGTTTTAATTGAGCAAGAAAACTGACACTCAACCAAAGAATGGAAATTTTAAAAGTAGAAAAAAAAAATCTGATTTTAAATTTAAAGGATAAAATCAAATAAATTTAGTGCAATCATCCGCAAATATAACAAAATAACGATGTGCTACTAAAAAAATAGTGGGGTGAGGACCTCATACATCACTAAAAGTTAAATCTAAATGCGAGGAACTATGAGAAGGTGTCTCGCAAAGATGTAGATGACTAGACTTTCCCATCTAACATACATGAGAGAGAGAGAGAGAGAGAGAGACTGATGAGGGAGCATAAGGCAGAGAACTCAATTATGAGTGCGACCCAAACTATGGTGCCAGTGAGCATAAGAGGAAACAACAGTAAGATTGGTAGAGAAGGAGAACGACACAGAGTAGAGCCCATTCTTACTCGCCCCAGAAAGGAGTATTTGCTTAGTCACCAGATCCTTCACAAGAAAATATGAGGAATGAAATTCAAAATAAATATCATTATCACGACAGAATTCTTGAACTAATAGCAGTGACTAAATGAGAGAGGGGATATGCAAAACATTAGAAAGAAAAAAAGAACGAGGAGGAGAGATAAGAGAAATAGAACCAACATGAGAGATTTGAGAGACCCTAATGATTGCCTACATGAAGTTGATTTCTACCTGTGTATTGTTCGAATGTAGAGAAAGAAGACAGATCTGGTACCATGATGAGTTGCACCAGTGTCAGGAATCAAAGAGGTGATGTAGGTTTAGGGTTGGTATGAAGGAGGAGGATGGGTGGCGTGGAGGGTTGGTGAGTGGCTTTGGAGCAAAGGGGTAGTGGGCATGAGGGGGGTTGTTAGGGCGTGGATAGAGGTTGGACATGGGGGGTTGGGGAGAATAGGTGGTTTGGGCTGGTTATCTCGGTTTTGCGAACGATGGTAGCAAGATTTCGCTTGATGATTGGTGCAACTACAGACAGTGCAAGGGCTGTGAGAAAAAGTATTAGAGTGGCCAAAACTATTTGCTCATCCATAGCCATGCCCTCTAAAGGAGATGTTTCCATTCCCACCAGAGAATAGGGCACCAATGCCGCGACTTTGGTGAGATTGATTGGCAGAAGCATATGTAGATGGATCAATAATAACACGATGAAATTGAACTAGGTTCTCGTGACTTATAAGAAGACCATGAAGTTCATTATAAGTGACTGGCTTTAGTATGGCCATCATAATGGAAGCAAGGGCATGATATTCTGAATGGAGAGATCTTAATATATGAATATTAAAGTCTTCAACTGGAATCTGGTTTTTAGACCAGATTTTAAAGGGAGGCATTGAGGGATAGAATCTTTGTTGTGGAAGGAGAGTTGAAAGCAGCATAAAGAGCATCTCAGATCTCCTTGCTAGTGGTCCGTCCAACTGCTAGTGGTAAAACATTCTCAGAGAGGGAGGCGATTAGTAAACTCATGATAGAGCATCTTATTCATGCCATAATTTATCTTGAGTAGGATCCTAAGGACAACAGAGGTCGCATGTAACTTAGTCATAGAGACATTATCCAGTGAGATATTGACAATTTAAGTTTTCCAATAAACATAATTTTTAGAACAAAGTTTGCATTGAGAGAGAGAAGATGATGCACCCTAGAGTGATTAATTGGCGAAGGTTGAGGCGCAGGGAGGAGGGGTAATGGAGGCAGCCATAGTGGATGTATAGGGCCTCACAAATAGAGGGAGAGAAGAGGGAGAAAGAGAAGGGGGAGAGAGATCCACTCGTTGGAGTCCACACGACTAAAGGAGTGAAAAAAATTATGTGTTGCGTAAGGCTCTTGATTCCATATTGAGAGTTGTAGTGTGAACCATATTCCGAGAATGAGTGTGTTACAATTAAGCCTATTTATATCTTCTAGGTTCAACAAACTAAGCTGATAATTTATAAATTTAATGTCAACTTGAGGTTATGTTTGCATAACCACTCTCAATAATACCCATTGAGAAGGAGAAACGCGTGTGAAGAGTGAGCTTTATTACACTTAGAAGGGTCAAACCCATTGAATTTTCAGAAAGTGACTTGGTTTTTTATCACTAAAAAAAATTTAATTCTTAAAATATAGAAAGACTTTTAAGAAAATACATCTAATTTGCTGTCACCAGTCCTTCCTAGAAAGCAATAGAATTTCAGATTTTGGGGAAAACAAATTGCAAGAAAGTTTGACCATGCTCAATCTTGTCGCTCTTTCAGCCGCTTTGCCAATATTATATGATGGAGATCATGAGTTTAGCTCTCCTCGATTATATTTAAAAAAGATAAAAATAAAATAAAAACTCTGATTTCCCTACCAATGAAACTTTATAGAAAGTTGATGCTTGATTTGGACTTGGGTCAATTTTATCAATAGTTTAATTCAAAGACAAACGTGGAGGAACTCACTACCCTGAAACAAGAATAAACCTGTAACGGAGACAAAAAAAAAAACTGACTAATATGGGAGGAAATTAGGTATGTTGCTGGTTTTCTGAAAATAGTGATTTAACCAATATGAGGGTTAGAATGAGAGAGGCATATGGAACTTTTACAAAAGAAGAAAGAGAGAGATAGATACAGATTTAGATGTGCCACTAGCCTTTTCCCAACTAATATAATGTAGAAATCATAATACTTGACAAAAGATGAAATCAAGAAAGGTACATCATGGCACCTGCCATGCATCTTAAATATTATTCTATTCATTTTGGCCCTCCCAGACCTTGTCTTGCATTAGGTTATTCTTTTTAAATTTTCAAGCCCCTCTAGAAATGTTGTTCAAGCAAAGACAACAATAAACATACAAACCAAAAAATAAGAACAAACTGAAAATCAAAGAGAGACCCAATCGAACAATCAAATAAAGCAGTTTGGCAACTTGGCATACATGTCCTCTGGAACTTCCTTCTACAGCGTCTCAATCCATCCAATCTCATCCGGTTTGTTGTCTTTAGTCAGCCAAATCTTGTATTGCAAACAAGAGAGGAACTCCACGAATTTTTTTTCAATTTTTTCCCTGATGACAAAGGAAGTAAAATGAAAGCCGAAAATTGTGATTTGTGAACCATTCTGATTACTAATATTGAGTACAATTCTTGGAGAAGTTAATTCACAAAAGAAAACCAAGGACCACAACACATACCTCAAATCCAGAAATCCAAGACCAGAGCAAACTACCCTGTTAATCTTTGACAACCCTGCAGACTTTATATTTGACAAACTTCTTAGTGAATTCCTCTGGCATTTTGGTCAACTTCAATTCATTGAGGGTCTTTGGTACTCGAGAAAGCTTCTTCAAGTTATTGCAAGTTCTAATCTTTAATTCCTCAATGTTTGGCATTGCTCCTTCTTCCACACTCCATTCCTGGAGTTCTTCAAGCTTCCAAATCCTTAAGACTCGAAGCTGACTAAACCCTCCTGATGAACAAACCATGTTCTGACCCTTAAAAGATTTAGAGCATAACCTAAGGAATTGTAGCTTGGGTAGCTTCTCTAATTTTGGCATTGGGTCTCCAGTTAGCTCAGATCCTGATAATGTCAGCGTGGTGAGATTTTCTGGTAATTTATTATGGAGATCAAATTGTAGTCCATTCAACCTTCCTAGCAAGTATAGATTGGTGAGCTCCTGGTTTTTGGTGACAAACTCCAAATCAGCTATAGTTTGGTTTTTGGCGTTCACCTTTAATGAACGGAGATGCTCCAATCCGTCCAACCAATGGCCCTGTACTTTCTCTTTTCGCGGCTGTTGATTGAACTGACATGCGAATCTCAGTTTCCTGAGATTAGTTAATCGACAAAGGCCATGATCCTTCTTCACAAGATCCAACTCATCTATAACTACCCCAGACAACGTCCGGAGATCACTCAAGTGACTTAACCATGAAACAAGTTCATTGGAATATTGTCCCTCGTTTAGATGAAGGTGTTGTAGTTTTTTCAATTTCTGAATAGACTCGGGATAATTACGGATAGAGGTGCATTTTGTATCTAGTGTTTGGAGTTTTAGCAAGTTACCTACACTTGAGGGGAGTGTGTCCAAGTAGGTCTCTCTTAATCCAAGGTACCTCAAGTTGATTAGCTCTCCAATTTCCTCAGGTAGACAAGGTTTATCGACACCTTCTAGATCAAGCACCCCAAGAAACTGCAACCCACCCTCCTTACTAATGCCTCTTTGGAGGAAGCGCCCTACGAACTGCCCGGGTCTATATCCTGCTGGAAAATTGAAGCACCAAAAAGAACAGAGTTTGATAGGAATTTACGTTACCGGTTTGCTGCTGCTGGTTATCATGATCATTCGTTGAATTCTCAGGAGGATGAGGATGGTTTGTGTCCAGATCATGAAACCAAACGCAACGATGATCATCATCACAAGAAATGTCGGGGGCATTGTTAAGTCTTAAAACCCTGGACATTGGCAGATCATGGGGAATGCTACATGTCTTTGCATTTCCATTGGAACCCACTTTTTCTGTTCGAATTATATCAAAATGTAGCAACTGTTGTAGACAGTAATCTGCAACTTCTTCCTCGGCAACTTCACCATATCTCTGTCCAAAGAATAAGCCCTCTGCAGCCCATGACAGAATAAACCTCCTTGCAGGGATCTCGATCTTAGTTGGAAAGAGGCCACAAAGGAAAGGAAGCACTTGCTTCACATGTGAAGAAGATATCATCTGACAAAGGAAGCCTGATCGATAAAAGCACCTGTGGGCATCATCTTCGATGAGACACATATCTGCGCCATGAAGCACACTTGACCACTCGCTAACGCTGGTAGGTATACTTGACACTAGATCTGCCAATTCTACAATGAACAGTGGTATACCCTTACATTTTTTCACCACCTTTCTTCCTATGGCTTCCAATTGAGGAGGGATGCGTGACTTCATGGTGTGAGAAGTAGTAGAGGTGTATACATCAGTACTTACTTGCCAGGGAGCTATGAATACCTTTCTTGTGAACAACTCCCAGCTATCTGCTGCACTTAGCACCCATAGCTGGTGAGGAAAGCCATCTGAATTGGCTAGATATGCGCACTCCACATCACGGGTTGTGAGCATTATCCTGCTCCCATTTTGTCCATCTGGGAATGCTTCTTTCAGATCATTCCAGACTTTGGTACCAGGTGCATCATCAATGACTATAAGATACTTCTTAGCCCTCAAGAATTCACACAGCCTCTTCTGCAATCCTCCTTCATGACCATCATCAGTTGTCTCTTGATCTTCTTGGAGTCTCATAACTTGTTTGCCAATTTTCTTCAAAATCACTCCCTTATCATGATTTCCCACAGCAGATGGACAAACCCAAGCTTTACAAGGAAAATGGTTATCCACATCACTGCTTTTGTAAACCTCCCATGCTAAAACTGTCTTTCCAATGCCTTGGATCCCAAAAACAGAGATAACCCAAAGATGATTTTTCTTCTTGTCCAACAGCCGTGTTTTCAGTAACTCCATATCATGTTTTAAACCGATGATAATATCCTCCTCTCTTTCATCATAATCAGCAGAAGATCGTATCCAATCTGACAGCTGCTTCCCCTGAGGATGGGATGATGACTCTTCTTCCCCTGCTGCTACTTTATTTGGATTTCCTTGGGAAGTTTCTCCTGCTTCATAGTCTCTTGAGAAATTGCTAGACAATTTTGCAAGCTTGCAATGCAATTCATGGATCTCTGACTCCATACTTTTCTGTGATTCCAATTTACATCGGGCATCGCTCTTATGGAAGCCACATTTCGTAAATAATGTTTCAACTCTCTTACTGAAGCCATACCTCTTAAACAATGTTTCAACTCTCTTACGGAATGCACACCTCGTAAACAATGTGTCTCTCCTCTTCCCCTTCCTCTCTCTCCCCTCCCTCCTCTTGTGCGCTGTCAAGCTGAGTGCATGGTTCACTATAGCAGCTTTTGCATCACGAACTATTCCCTCCAAATCCTTCACCAATTTCTGCTCCACATCATCTTGCTTTGCATTCTGTAGGGACCTTTGGACAACAGAAGGGACCTTTGGACAACAGAGAATTCAATGAAGAAGGGCAGTACTGCTTCTTCCACAGGTGGAAACTGAAACTTTACCTGCTTGACCAGGTAAGTAAATCCATCTATAAGGGAAAGAACGGCTGAGGCCATGGATATATATATATATATATATATATATAGAGAGAGAGAGAGAGAGAGAGAGAGAGAGAGAGAGAGAGAGAGAGAGAGAGAGAGAGAATTGCATTGCCACCCCCTGAACTTTGGCCCTTATTCAATGCCATCTCTTGGACTTTTCGAAACACCAAAGACACCCCCTGAAAATTCAAAAAATTTCAAACCAGTCCCTACCGTCAGCTGACTGTGTTAAATGAATGAAAGTCTGTAAGTTTTTCACAAAATGCCCAAAACACCCCCAGTTATTGTGAGAGGACAATATTGCCCTCCCTTTCCCTTCTTCTTCTAAACCCACACTATCCCTCTCACTCCTCACTCATACAAACAAGAAAGAAGAAGAAAACCTGCAAGTTGACCACTCCCCCTCCGGCGTGCGATTCTCAGACCATCTCCGGCGTGTGATGGGGAGATGGTCTGAGAATCACTCGATTCTCCCCTAGAGTAAGCAGCACAATGAAACAAACTCAAAAGAGAAACCCGAAAAATAGAGAAGGAGCTGGAGAGAGAGAGAGAGAGAGATGTGGGGGGAAACCTCAGAAAACGCAAGTAGTATTGAGGTAACAAACTCCTCAAAAACCAGAGATGATGTGAATCACCAAAACTTCAGGAGAAGGGAAATGGGTATGTGAGGAACGTGATCGAAGTCCCTTCACTTTACTGAATAGTCCTGAATAAGAAGGACCAAATGCATGAACATCGGAAATATTCCGGTAGGATTTCACTCAGTGTACGTCAGGAAGTCTCGTTGGCGGTATCTTATCAGGTCCGATATCATTGACCACCCTCTATTCCTTGAACTTGTGGAGAAATCAGAAGAGTCGGATGCAATAACCTCAGGTGCGAAGTGGTATTGTTCGAACACATGCTTTGAATGCTGGAGAACGCAGAGCCACAACCAGAGTCTTTAGATGAGCTCATCGAGTTCTACGCTTGCTGATGAAGGAATAAAAATGACATAATTCTATTCTTCACCCACACACGAGAGTATAAATTTCTAAATTTTTTTCCTTTCGGTAATAACAATTGAAGTTTAGCAAGTAAATTGAGTCCCCATTAATTGTGAACTGTGAGGATTAAATTTAGCACATTTCATATCTATTAATCTTAGAGGACGTGGAAGTCTTGAATCTTGATGGGGATTTGTATTTCTCTTTAATTTCCTTATTATTGTAAGTCTATTTTTTTTGCCCCCAATCTGGGTTATATTCTTCCGTTGGTTAGTTGTTTTGGGTCATATCTGATCATCCCTATCTATGGTTAGTTGTTTTGGGTCATATCTGATCATCCCTATCTATGGTTTTAGATTTAGATTTAGAGTATTGGAACTGGATTGGTTTTCAGAGGTAGGTGGTGTGTAGAACTCATACAGCTCATCAGTTCAATGAAGAATACAGCTACCTCAGTTCATCGTGGACTTGCCTTAACTACTATTTGGGTTCGTAGTTTCATTCATAGAATGAAACAGAACGAATGAGGATGGATGATCTGCGAACTGATCATAACTGTTACAGATTTATACTATATAATAGAAATAGAAGAACCCTCTCAACCTCCTCTAAGCCAAAAAGGTATTCAATGGACATGTTTGGCTTTCCTTTGTGAGTTGTAACAAAGCATTCCAATTTCCAATGTATCCAGCGTTCCTAAAACTTGAAATGACCTTGCTTGCCTCTAAATGTATGACTGAAACAGAAGAAAAAAATTAGTCTATAATTTCCTTTGATATCCAGCGTACACTGGGTGAAATCCTACCACTGGTCCTCTCCTCAGTTCTCGCCTTTAACAGTGATTCCGGCCATATAATTTCCTTTGGCATATCTTATTACCTCTCAGCATCGACCATGGATATTTTCCCCCATGAAACCTTGTCACTGCGAATGTCTCAATCAACAAAATACTGACTCAAGTGCACTGGCGTTTCCCTAGATGCATGTACATAAACAATGAATCTGAGAATGGCACGCCGGAGGGGAGTGGTCAAGTTGCAGGTTCTCTTCTTCTCGGTTTGGGGCTTTCATTGTTCGTATGAGTGAGGAGTGAGAGAGAGATTGTGGGTTTAGAAGAAGAAGGGAATCACGCCGGTGAGGAGGCGGTCTGAGAATCGCACGCCGGAGGGGAGGGGTCAACTTGCGGGTTTTCTTCTTCTTCCTTGTTCGTATGAGTGAGAAGTGAGAGGGATAGTGTGGGCTTAGAAGAAGAAGGGAAATGGAGGGCAATATTGTCCTCTCACAATAGCTGGGGTTGTTTTGGGTATTTTGTGAAAAAACTAACAGACTTTCATTCATTTAACACAGTCAGCTAACGGCAAGGACTAATTTGAAATTTTTTGAATTTTCAGGGGGTGTCTTTGGTGTTTCGAAAAGTCCAAGGGATGGCATTGAATAAGGGCCAAAGTTCAGTGGGTGGCAATGCAATTTTCTCATATATATATATATATATATATATTTGTCTCTTCCTTCACAGAGGAAACAAATGGATACAGAAGGATATAACACTACGAGGGCGATTCAATTTCAGTCCATGTTGGAGTTGATCAAGATTCAAGTGGCTGGATCTCCAAGTCAAATGATAGTCCAAATGAATGAAGATCAATCCGATTTAAGTGTGTGAATCTTTACCCAAAAAATAAAAAATAAAACTTCAAGTGAACTTTGACCTTCACTTATGGTCTTTGAAGCTGTGGGGCCAGAATTGTAATTATACTTTGCAGCAATCTGAAGCAACATATGCAGGGATTTGTTCTAACCTTCTTCTTCTTAATTGCTCCTGTGGATGATTGGATAAAAGTGAATACGGATGGTTGTTCACTAGGAAATCTTGGCAGGGCAGGTATAGGAGGTGTGTTTCATAATAGAAACTCTTAATTTCAAAGTGATGATTGGAGTTGAGACCAATTTTGAGGCAGAATTTTTGGCAATAATAAAAGGTTTGGAACAGGCAAAAGCCATGGGAATTCAGCACTTGTGGGTGGAGTGTGACTCTATTGCTATGGTTTTATTCATCTCCAAAGGAGTGGTGCCATGGATTTGTCGTCAGCGGTGGAGTGGGTTGATTCCATTCCTAGCCTCAATTGAATGGAAAATCACTCACTGTTATAAGGAAACAAATTCGATTGTGGATTTCCTTGTTAAGTTGTTGGCAAAATATAACATTTATGATCCCATCACTCCTTGGCCAGTGATGGTTAAAGTGGATTTGGATATGGACGCCTCAAAACGTCCTTGCTATCATTGGATCTAATGTCTTATTATTATTTTTTTTCTAATTTCGGGGTGTTTTGGTCCAACTCCCTACTGATGGCAAAGCCAAAGATGGGGTATTTGGGCTCGTCCTGTGTAACTTCTTACTGAGCACTTTTTTAGTGCATGTAATTATTTGTGTTTCCTTTTTTCCCCTTTTGTATATTGTTTCAATTTTTAATACATATGATTTTCTAACGGAAAAAAAAAAAAAAAAAAGACTAGGTGTTATATGGTTTGCAACAAGTAAACATTCATCTTTATTTTATTGGCTCTGAAGCTGTGGGGCCAGCATGCCTACCCCTTTATTCTTTGCAGCTGTCTGAAGCAACATAGGAACTGTTCTAACATTTTTATGTTTGGGTACAAGTCCTAACTTTTCTATTAATTGCAATACAGATGTTAAAAAAAAAAATATGTATATAGTAGGAAAATTGTATTGTTTGTAAAACCAAGTGAACTTTCACTTTACTTTATGGGCTTTTCTGTGGGGTCAGCATTCCTAATTATTCTTTGCAGCTATCCTAAGCAACGTATTAGGGAATTGTTCTAACCTTTCTATAAATTGCAATACAGACAAACAAAGAAGAGGAGAAACCCTTGGGACATTCCTCCAAAAACTGACCACCATCCCTCTTTGTCGTAGATGGATTCATAAACAATCATATCCTCTATTTTTCTTCCCTTTCTTCTTTTATCTTCAAACTCCTCAAGAGGCACAGAGTTTGGAGGGGACATGATGAAAACCACGGAGTGATTGGTCAGCAAGCATGAGTTGAACCGTTGAAGAAGAGTCTGCTCTTTCAAAGTTACGAACTGAATTTTATTGTCTTAAAAGCAGAGTCAACAATGCTGATAACCCGTAAGTTATATCATAATTATCCATTTCTTTGTTTGTTTCTTCACCTTTCTCTTCGTTTTCTTATTCGTTGAAATTCTATAAGTAATGCACCCATTGTTCTGTGCTTTGTTGAATATATTTGTTATGGTCCAAGTTTTCCTAAGGTCACATCTGTTCATCATGGGCCTCGTGGGCCTCGTGGGCCTCGTGACCTCATGATATAGGTGAAAGGGGGTCACATTTGGACTATTCCCTCGTTCAGCCACCCATGTAAGATAACTTTGTTCATTTGTTATTCATCTAAAAAATAATAAAATTTGACTGATGTCCGGGTTGCAGCGAAGTAGCAAAAGAAATGCACCCATTGTTCTCTCTCTCTTATTTTGGTCAATTATTATAATGAAGAAACTACAATTGCTGCTGCTGCTGAGTAATTTTGATTGTAAATTCTAAGTCTTCTTATTAATTCATATCATTAACTCATATTCCCTAATCAATGACTTTTGACTACATGCTTGGAAATATCAACCAGTTGGATCAATCCTTCTCGATCTGATTTAATTTGAACCTGGTTAGGAAATTTTCTTATCCGATCTGATAATCTAATGGGTCACTGACATATTGATCAAAATTCCAATCCAATCCGATGTGATTATCTTATAACTTTATTAGCATTTAACCCATGCTATGCATAGGAAATATTTGGGCATTAGTATTTTTTGTTATGTTCTTTTAACATCTGAGATGTTCGGAAAGTGTAGCATATTCGGAGACCTAGATTCTGTTTCTTTATTTTAGATGTTCTATGTTCTCTTACGCTGCTAATGGTATTGCTATAGGTGGAGGTTGCTCTTAAGCTTTGTTAATATATCTTGTAATTTATTTTCATTTGTTTTTTCTTTTAATAGAAATGATCATTTAGGGGGGAGGGAGAAAAGCAGGTTAATGTGATTTTGACATCAAAGAATAGATTTGTATCTTCAAGAGAGGGGATGGGGGTGGGGGGTGGGGGGTGGGGTGGGGTGGGGTTGGGAGAAGCCTACAGTCGTCATTAGCAATCAAACTAAACAAAAATACAGCTATCAAGTTTTTCTTTAACCTGGTGTACCAATAATTTCTTCAACCCCCTCCCCCCCTCACCAACTTTATTGTAGCTGGATGGGACTCTTCTGCCAATCAAGTCTAGATTTACTCTTAAAAAAAAAAAAAAAAAAAAAAAAAAAAAAAATTCTAATTTTACTCTTAGTACAAAAGTGGGGGAGAGATTATGACCCCTGATTGACAAGAATCTCTTCCCCATGATTGAAGAGAAATTTTCTTCAAAATTCCATAGTATTGCTGATGGAAAAGAACTCATCATTTTACTTTTACCCTTAAAAAAATTTACATTACCAAAAAAAAACTAAAAATAACAATAAGGAAGTTTTATTAATTAAAAAAGAAAACAAAAAAGAAAAGGCAAGGGTTACAACAATCTACCAAAAGAATCTTTGGATGGACAAACTCTGTTCTATCATGTGGAAGAATGATGTGATAAATATGATAGTTGGATATCTAGATGATAGTCTAAGTCAGCTATTTGTGATTTTTTTTTTTTTAAACTTCACACTCAATCTTTTACCCTGTAAGAATGACAATCCACCATATATGTATTACCTTGCTTTCTTTGGTAGTCTTTTTTTTTATTATTATTATTCTTTATTTTAATTTCACTTGACAAACTTTGATTGGTCTAAAATTTGACATGCAAGGGACCTTGTGGTCTATCTACCCAGAAAATTTCAGTACCATCTTTGCTGCCAAATGACAAAATAAAGTGGAGTTCTACATTGATTTCATATTTATGTCATCATCTAGCATAGATGCCTCCAAAAGAAAAACCAACAAAGCGTGTTTGTAAATTATATTCTTTTTTTAAAGTAATAGGAGGATGAATAGTTCATTTTACTTGCTATGCTTTTAATTTGTTTGATTAGGTTTCTCCCCTTTGCTTGTCCTTATGGCTTGTATATTGTTTATATATATATATATATATATATTCATTCACCTAAAAAAAAAACACTAAAAACGTAAAAACAAAATATGAGAGAGAGAAGTGAGTTTTTGTTGGAAAATGTATTTTAAAAGGAAGTTTCAAAATTCCTTCGTATGCTTTTCAACTTTTGATTTTCGTTTTTCCTTCTCACAAGGTTTCTTCCTTTGACATATTCGGATTTTTTTTTTGAAATGAAAAATATATGAAACGAGAAATAATACAACAAACAAAACCTAAACTGACTAAGCAAGGGCAAAGGCCCTACCCATCAAAAGCCAACCCAATAGGCGAGGGACTAAACAAGCCAGCCCTAAGAAGGAACACACCAGGAAACCAAAAGAGAAATGGAGGAGGGGAGATTTTTTGGGAATTTACTTAGATCAAAGTTGACCTCCAACCTTCCTAGCAAGTATAGATTGTTGAGTTCCTTGTTGGTGACAAACTCCAAATCACCTATAGTTGCCAATTGATTTTTATAGTCTTTGGCTCTCACCTTTAATGAACGGAGTTGCTCCAATTGCTCCAAAAATTTTATTGTCCCTGCTTTTCTCTGTGGATTGAGCTGACATGTGAATCTCAGTTTCCTGAGTTTAGTTAACCTACGAAGAAGATAAAAAAGATCAAACTCCTCTACAACTATGCCAGACAAGGTCCTGAGATCACTCAAGTGATTCAACCGTGAAACAAGTTCACTAGAATGTTGTCCCTCGTTCAGATGAAGGTGTCTTAGTTTTTTCAGTTTCTGAATAAAACGATGGTAATTACGGACATAAGTGTGTTTTGTATCAAGAGTTTGGAGATTCACCAACTTGCCTACATTTGAGGGGAGTGTCTCCAAGTAGGTCTCTCTCAATCCAAGGTACCTCAAGTTGATTAGCTCTCCAATTTCCTCAGGGAGGCAAGGTCTAAACACACCTTCTAGATCAAGCACCCCAAGAAACTTCAATCCACCTTCACTAATGCATCTCCCAAGAAAAAGCCCTACTTTCTGTCCTGCTTCATATCCTCCTGGAAAATTAAAGCACCATAATGAAAAGAGTGTTTTGCAGAAATTTGCATTACCATGATCATGATCAGGGTGATCATCAGAATGAGTAGCATGCTCTGGATTCTCAGGGGGTTGATGAGAATGAGATTGTTCTGGATAATGAAACCAAACGCAGCGATGATCATCATGAGAAGAGTTGCGCGCAATATTAGTACTTAAAACCCTGTGCTTAGGCAGATCACAGGGAATGCTGCATGTCTTGGCATTTCCATTTGAGCTCACTTTTACTGTTCGGATTACATCAAAATGTAACAATTGTTGTAGACAGTCATCTGCAACTTCTTCATCTGCAAGTTCACCATAGTGTTGTCCAAAGAATAAGCCCTCTGCAGCCCATGACAGAATAAACCTCCTTGTAGGGATTTCGATCTCATTTGGAAAGAGTTCCAGAAGGCAAGGAAGCCCCTGTTTCACATGTGAAGATATCATCTTATCAAGGAAGCCTGATAGACTAAACCAGAGATGGGCATCGTCTCCTTTGAGAAGTATATCTGCACAATGAAGTACACTCGACCACTCACTAGCATTGACAGATCTAGTTGACACTAGATCTGCCAATGCTACAATTAACAGGGGTATACCCTTACATTTTTTTCACCATCTTTCTTCCAATAACTTCCAAATGAGGAGGGATGCGCAAGTACTTCATGGCATCAGAAGTAGTAGTAGTAATAGTAGTAGCAGAGGTAGATGTATCAGTACTACTTACTTCTGATGGAGCTCCGAATACCTTTCTTATGAACAACTCCCAACTATCTGCTGCACTTAGAACCCATAGCCGGTGAGGACTGCCATCTGAATTGGCGAGATACGCGACCTCCATGTTGCGTGTTGTGAGAATTATCCTACTCCCATTTTGTCCATTTGGAAATGCTTCTTTCAGATCATTCCATACTTTGGTACAAGGTACATCATCAATGACTATAAGATACCTCCTCTCTCAAAAATTCTGTGAGCTTTTTCTGGACTGCTTCTTGCCCGCGGTTAGGGACTGCTTCTTGCCCTTGCACCATGAGGTTTTGTTTTTGTTTCTTTATTTTAATATGTTTTTCATTAAAAAAAATAAAATATATTGCTTCTAGCTATTATCTGTTTGCTTTTTCTTTTATTCCCTTCTTTGTTTACTCTTTTTTTTCCTTTCACTTTACTTTTAGCTTTTTTTTTTTTTTTTTTGGCCGTGGTGTGGGGTGGGGGAGTGGGGTAAAGATGACTACTGCTTTATACATTCAAAAAATGGGTTCAATTTCTATTTTTTATTTTTTCACTTTAATTGTAAATAGGTGCAGCCTAAAAAACCATATGGCCGGATCGGAGGCTTCTTCAGCCATCTCCTCCATTATAAACAAGAGTCATAGGAAAGTAGTGTAAATTTCTGTTACTGGTTTGTGGTGAGGGTTGGGGGAGCAGATATGGCAGAAACTGAAATCGCTCCTTTCCTGAATAAACTGGGATACATGCTGTTAGCTGAGGCTGATTTGCTTCAGGAAGTTAAGGATGATGGCCAACTCTGGTTGCTGCATTCCATGTTAACAAGGCTAACACCCTTTCTAATGGAAGTCGAGAGGAAGCAAAGCAAATGCTTCCTGAAGGACATAAAAGAAGCCATTGATGAAATCATAAACCTTATCCATAAGGCTGAAGATGTTGTTGATTCATATTTGAACACTATAAGAAAAGGCCTGCGGACGGATAAAGCTCATCGTGAAGTTGGAAGCCAAATTATTGGAATGGTGGAAAGGCTCAAGAGACTGCATCAGATGATCCTTGATACTCGTGCCGCTGCTTCCGCATCAAAGAGGCCATTGACGACGAATGAGGATAGCAATGATGTGGTAATAGGCCAGGAAGATGAAGAAAAGAGGATGATAGAACTGCTGCTGCCCAAGGGTGAGAATACTACTACTCAGCGTAACGTTATTCCCATCGTTGGGCCTGGAGGTATTGGGAAGACGACTCTTGCTCGAAGAGTTTATAATGACCCAACCATTGTGGAACACTTCCCTTGTCGTTTATGGATTCAGGTATCTAGCGACTACAAGTTGGAAGAGTTGTTGCAGAACATCATAGAGCAAATAAAGCGTTCTACAACAGCTCCTCCTCATGTTGCTGCTGCTGAGAGAAAGGAGACATGCCGCCTTAAAGATTTGGCCATTGAAACCTACAAGCTTCTGAAGACTACTCCCACCAGGTACCTTATTGTTTTTGATGATGTTTGCACAACCCAATTCTGGGCTGATATTCATATGGTTTTTCCAAAGAAGAAAGTAATTGGTGGAAGTAGAATAATTTTCACTACGCGGCATGATGATGTGACTTCACATACTGCGAGGCCAAGTAGGCCTCCCTTTTATTTGCTACAACTTTCGAAGGAGGATAGTCAAGAGCTTTTCCGCAAGAGAGTTGGCTGGAATCTATTAGATTCTCAGTCGGGCCAACAATGGCAAGCATGGGTAGATGCATGTGGTGGAGTACCTCTTACAATAATTTCATTAGCAGACGAATACAACCGTCTCGTTTCATTAGCAGCAGATCACAACAAAAATGATGATGATGACGATGATGATGGTGCTGGCGATGGAAAAGGCAAAGGCAAAGGCAAAGGCAAAGCTGATGGTGATGGTGACGGCTCCAGCTCTGATAAAGATCCATTATTGCAGATGGAAATTTGGAAATGGATTTATCACAGCCTACCACATCACTTGAAAGTGTGTCTCTCCTATTTATCTGGTCTCAAAGAGGAGTGGTATCCCTGTTCTGATTTCAAGGGATTGATAGTTGCAGATGGTCTCGTAAAACCACCATCAACAGTAACAGCAATAGCAACAGCAACAGCAGCAGCAGAACTCGAAGATCTTGCTGAGGAATATCTGAATGAGCTTCTCAGTAGAAATCTGATTCATGTTTATAGTACTAGTTTCGATGGGTGCATAAAGGAAATTACGATTTCCCCTGCTGCTACTGCTGCTGCTGCTGCTGCTGCATCTTCCAGTACATCAATGAAGTTAAAAGTTCACTCTTTGTTCAAGTGTTCAGGGACAACAATGCCAAAACTAGACTTTGATCATATTCACCATGTTCTAAAGTGGCGAGGGATACATATAGACTGGGATAAGCATATTCGAGAGTTCAAGTCCTCGGATTCGGATCCAAAATTGCCAGAAGAAGCTCTTCCATTTTTCCAAATGCCAGAACTAGACTGGAAGCTGATTCCAAAAATCGATGAAATGCCATTGCCAGAAAATCTTACTATTCAAGATTTGAAGTCGTGGGGAACAACGCTGACAAAAGCAGAATTGAAGAAGATTGTTCAAGATTTCATCTCTGTTAGGGTGTTGGATTTAATGAGAATACCATCCAACTGCTTTCCCTGCAGAATCAATCGGTTGATTCATCTAAGATATTTGCGATTGCATATTAGATATGGGGAACCCAATTCCCGCACCCACAGTGGAGATACAGATTATGCGCTTGTTGCAGAGTCCCTGAACGACCTCTGGAACCTACAGTTTCTCAAAGTTACTTGCTCTTTCCTTCCTATAAATTTTGGGAACATTATGAGGTTTGGAAAGTCGGTTGTCCTTAATGATAAGGTTTATAAAGGAGAGAAGAAGGAAATGCAGTCCAGGAGGATTTTTCAAGAGCTTGAAAAGAACAAGTATAGATCACAATTTTTGTTCCCCATACAATTTTGGAAGATGAGACAACTAAGGCATCTTAGGTTGCCTGGTATCATTCTTGATCCAATTTTCATTGATAAAGTAGAAGTGAATGCTGATCGGAGCATGATATTAAAGAATCTCCAAACGCTGGAAGGTTTGGATGCTGAGTTTTGCATGGACAACATACTGTCTATGATGCCCAATCTAGTTAAATTACGTCTACGTGGGAAAATATTTGTGTTTTATGATCAGTTAGCTCAAGTTTTTGCTCTATTGAAGCACCTTCAAAGACTAAAGTTGGATGGTAATACGATGGATTTCAATTTTGAATCTGATTCTATTTCAACCGTTTCCAGTGTGTCACTAGGTATAAGTTGGAAATATTTCCCCAAAACATCACCCATCTCACCCTGAAATGCACTTACATCGCTGTGGAATACTTGATGCCGGCACTGCAGAAGCTACAAAATCTTTGTGTTCTCAAGTTAGGATTTGGATCTATGATCTGGGAAGATGATGGTAGTTTAGATTTTGAGAGTGATGTCAATGGGGGGTTTAGGCAGCTCAAGTTCTTGGAACTCAAGGATTTGTTTATGTTAAAGAAGTGGAAATTGTCTAAAGGTGTGATACCAAGTCTTCAAAAGCTAGCTGTCTTAAATTGTTCCAAGCTAGAGGGTCTCCCAATTGAAGCTCTAGAGGCTATCTCTACTTTGCAAGAGTTGGTGATAGATGAGCAACCCACTGATGGTGTATCAGCTGATGCAAAACTTATTCAGGAACATATCGGAAAGGATCGGCTTAACTTCGACAATTCCATCGTCACTGAAAAATGGCTGGTAAGAGTAATAATTAGTATTCCTTCTTAAGTAGTAGTAGTATCACATTGTCGATCCTCTATTTTTTGTTTCACAAGTTCTTCCTATTTCTAAATTTGTTATTTCTTTGTTGAGATAAGGTTTTATGTCCAAGAGCGGCCCACAAACACAGGGGCAAGTAATGATCACGGTGCCCATCTTGGGGTGCATGCCCTTGAATCTAAACACAAGGGTTGCTCTCGGACAAAAAACACTTGCCCTTATTTATTTTACCCTTTTCGTCTTTCTTTTTCTTTCAAGGCTTCTTTCAGTTTTTTACGTGATATTTTTCTAATCATCTAGACTTTTTTTTCCCACATTTGCCACCTAAAAAAAATTTTACCATAATACTTTTCTGTATTCTTTCCAACCACACATTGATAGATTACTATTGATTCTTATTAAAATCTTATCCAATAGATTTGATTTTTGGTATTCATTTTTTGTAGGTCCGACTCTGAGCTGAGTAATTATAATTGGAGGTGACCCAATGGGTATCTTTGAGTACTAGTAGTTTCTTTATCTGCTTCGTCATTTCCTTAAAATAATGTTGTGTTTTAATTTTCATGATGATGGCATTGCAATAAAGTTTGATTTAGGTGGCTAGGAGAAGAAAAATACATATCCTAAGTTTGGCAATGTAACTGGTTTGGATTTTCCAAAACGATGGTTGTTATTTCTTTTCAGCTTTTCATTTGTGTTGTATGTTATGCTACAGTTCCTTTGTGTTTCTGTAGTTCTTGAGTTAGATGTGCTATTTTTAATGATGTTGAATAACTATGTATGAAAGATTTTTGTTCCACCCAACCGAACCTAGCCTAGCCTTTTCTTGGAAAAAAAAAAACTTTGATCCAGTATGGCCACTTTTTTTTTACTAATAGGTTATTTGTATTAATTTAAATATTTATATATATATATATATAAAACTCCTATGGAGAGCGAGACCATACTCCGCACCTTCAGCATTGCCATCAGTAAAGGGACAGCACACCTTAAGAAATCAGGAAACTAAAGATTGTAAAACCAATATCTCGGTCTAGAACATGCATCCACCCTTAGCTCTTCTTGTAACCACAAGGGCAACACCGGATAATTTGTAGAATTCCCATCTTTCGCTGCAGATTTTACAAGTTAATCTGTTATAGTATTTGCTTCCCTAAAACAGTGAGGTAGCTTCCACCTAATTGATTTGAGATATGGTTGCAAACACATGCAATCCTGTCTTACGCACCAAGGAACAAACCCACTAAAAACTGCCAGATCAATCACAACTATAGAGTCACATTCCACCCAAAGGTTCCTCAAGTTAAGCTCCTTTGCCTTCATAAGACCCGTCATTAAGGCCATGAACACTGCCACATAGTTTGTTATATTACTGAGGAATCTCCCAAAAGAATATATCAATTGTGCATCATCATTCCTAAACATCACCAGCCCTTTGATCTCACCAGATTACCAAGGGAACATCCATCCACATTCAACTTGTCCAGTTAAGTGAAGGAGCACACCAGAATATCTCCGTAATGATAGGAGACTTTCGAGGACTAATAGGAATTCCTATTCTTCTTGAACTATAAGGTCTGCCACCGACGTTACTTGACCCCTAATGAAAGGCACTTGCTCCTTAGCTGCTGCTAATTAAAATATGTTTTAGAACATAAACTTCAAGCTGCCCTTGTCCTTCAAATCATCTCATGTTACTTTGCATCCACAGAAAATACAAAACCGGTCCTCAATGCTTCTTTAGAGAGACTCCTTTCTCTTTTTCTATCCACTATGAAAATAAATCAATGACGGAATTATGATGTTGCCACATATAGCCATCGAGAAAGGACACTCCAAAAAAATATATATATGCGGCATAGAGTTAGATGCCTTAGAGCATAAATTACACCTAGGAGGCATTGAAACTCCTCTCCCACAAACCATGTAATCTGTGGAAAGCTTTCGATGCATCATTCCTGTTAGATCATGAAACTTGAATGAATTTCATTGATAATATAAAGGGGTATTTATACAATGATATTAGTTGGACTTCCTATACATGGATACTCAATATAAGGTAAACTACCCTAAACACAAGATTGTATTCTCACAATATGAATAGGAGAATATTTGAGAATATTTAATCTCATCTATAACTGGAAGGTATGACTCATGCAATCCGACTCATGTGGAACATGTGCAAAATGTGACAATATGAGTATATCAAATATTTGAGAATATTTGATATCATCTATAACCAGGAGGTATGACTCTTGCAATCCAACCATGTGGAACATGTGCAAAATATGGTTCACATAATTCTTATGCTTCATAATTTCTAACCAAAAACTGATTGATGAGGAAGCAATAACTTACTCCACACTATTGTAGACCATGGGACCTGAGGATTTCTTTTTCAAATTTCCTCCCATGCAGACTTCACCGAGATTAACTCTAAAGAAGAGGGACTCCACACACAAACATCATCCTCACCTTGAGATGGAATATTAATTTCAGAAACTTTTATAAAGATGTTATTCAATGATATCAAATTAACATGTGGGAAAACCCACACACCATCAGAGATAAAGTCGGCCGTAGTTGTCTCACCATTAAATAGCCTCCCCTCTAAAACTGATTCTTCCTCAATCGAATGGTCACCCATCCACCTATTACAGCGTTCAATAGTGCCTTCTTGCTTATGGGTGTGGGGATATGAAACCCTATGCCGAATACCAAGTTTGATTAAATAGGAGGGGAGGGATCGGTATTCTCTACCCCAATCTGTCTGAATCGTTTTAATTGAGCAAGAAAACTGACACTCAACCAAAGAATGGAAATTTTAAAAGTAGAAAAAAAAAATCTGATTTTAAATTTAAAGGATAAAATCAAACAAATTTAGTGCAATCATCCGCAAATATAACAAAATAACGATGTGCTACTAAAAAAATAGTGGGGTGAGGACCTCATACATCACTAAAAATTAAATCTAAATGCGAGGAACTATGAGAAGGTGTCTCGCAAAGATGTAGATGACTAGACTTTCCCATCTAACATACATGAGAGAGAGAGAGAGAGAGAGAGAGAGAGCATAAGGCGGAGAACTCAATTATGAGTGCGACCCAAACTATGGTGCCAGTGAGCATAAGAGGAAACAACAGTAAGATTGATAGAGAAGGAGAACGACACAGAGTAGAGCCCATTCTTACTCGCCCCAGAAAGGAGTATGTGCTTCGTCACCAGATCCTTCACAAGAAAATATGAGGAATGAAATTCAAAATAAATATCATTATCACGACAGAATTCTTGAACTAATAGCAGTGACTAAGTGAGAGAGGGGATATGCAAAACATTAGAAAGAAAAAAAGAACGAGGAGGAGAGATAAGAGAAATAGAACCAACATGAGAGATTTGAGAGACCCTAATGATTGCCTACATGAAGTTGATTTCTACCTGTGTATTGTTCGAATGTAGAGAAAGAAGACAGATCTGGTACCATGATGAGTTGCACCAGTGTCAGGAATCAAAGAGGTGATGTAGGTTTAGGGTTGGTATGAAGGAGGGGGATGGGTGGCGTGGAGGGTTGGTGAGTGGCTTTGGAGCAAAGGGGTAGTGGGCATGAGGGGGGTTGTTAGGGCGTGGATAGAGGTTGGACATGGGGGGTTGGGAAGAATAGGTGGTTTGGGCTGGTTATCTCGGTTTTGCAAACGATGGTAGCAAGATTTCGCTTGATGATTGGTGCGACTACAGATAGTGCAAGGGCTGTGAGAAAAAGTATTAGAGTGGCCAAAACTATTTGCTCATCCATAGCCATGCCCTCTAAAGGAGATGTTTCCATTCCCACCAGAGAATAGGGCACCAATGCCGCGACTTTGGTGAGATTGATTGGCAGAAGCATATGTAGATGGATCAATAATAACACGATGAAATTGAACTAGGTTCTCGTGACTTATAAGAAGACCATGAAGTTCATTATAAGTGACTGGCTTTAGTATGGCCATCATAATGGAAGCAAGGGCATGATATTCTGAATGGAGAGATCTTAATATATGAATATTAAAGTCTTCAACTGGAATCTGGTTTTTAGACCAGATTTTAAAGGGAGGCATTGAGGGATAGAATCTTTGTTGTGGAAGGAGAGTTGAAAGCAGCATAAAGAGCATCTCAGATCTCCTTGCTAGTGGTCCGTCCAACTGCTAGTGGTAAAACATTCTCAGAGAGGGAGGCGATTAGTAAACTCATGATAGAGCATCTTATTCATGCCATAATTTATCTTGAGTAGGATCCTAAGGACAACAGAGGTCGCATGTAACTTAGTCATAGAGACATTATCCAGTGAGATATTGACAATTTAAGTTTTCCAATAAACATAATTTTTAGAACAAAGTTTGCATTGAGAGAGAGAAGATGATGCACCCTAGAGTGATTAATTGGCGAAGGTTGAGGCGCAGGGAGGAGGGGTAATGGAGGCAGCCATAGTGGATGTATAGGGCCTCACAAATAGAGGGAGAGAAGAGGGAGAAAGAGAAGGGGGAGAGAGATCCACTCGTTGGAGTCCACACGACTAAAGGAGTGAAAAAAATTATGTGTTGCGTAAGGCTCTTGATTCCATATTGAGAGTTGTAGTGTGAACCATATTCCGAGAATGAGTGTGTTACAATTAAGCCTATTTATATCTTCTAGGTTCAACAAACTAAGCTGATAATTTATAAATTTAATGTCAACTTGAGGTTATGTTTGCATAACCACTCTCAATAATACCCATTGAGAAGGAGAAACGCGTGTGAAGAGTGAGCTTTATTACACTTAGAAGGGTCAAACCCATTGAATTTTCAGAAAGTGACTTGGTTTTTTGTCACTAAAAAAAATTTAATTCTTAAAATATAGAAAGACTTTTAAGAAAATACATCTAATTTGCTGTCACCAGTCCTTCCTAGAAAGCAATAGAATTTCAGATTTTGGGGAAAACAAATTGCAAGAAAGTTTGACCATGCTCAATCTTGTCGCTCTTTCAGCCGCTTTGCCAATATTATATGATGGAGATCATGAGTTTAGCTCTCCTCGATTATATTTAAAAAAGATAAAAATAAAATAAAAACTCTGATTTCCCTACCAATGAAACTTTATAGAAAGTTGATGCTTGATTTGGACTTGGGTCAATTTTATCAATAGTTTAATTCAAAGACAAACGTGGAGGAACTCACTACCCTGAAACAAGAATAAACCTGTAACGGAGACAAAAAAAAAAACTGACTAATATGGGAGGAAATTAGGTATGTTGCTGGTTTTCTGAAAATAGTGATTTAACCAATATGAGGGTTAGAATGAGAGAGGCATATGGAACTTTTACAAAAGAAGAAAGAGAGAGATAGATACAGATTTAGATGTGCCACTAGCCTTTTCCCAACTAATATAATGTAGAAATCATAATACTTGACAAAAGATGAAATCAAGAAAGGTACATCATGGCACCTGCCATGCATCTTAAATATTATTCTATTCATTTTGGCCCTCCCAGACCTTGTCTTGCATTAGGTTATTCTTTTTAAATTTTCAAGCCCCTCTAGAAATGTTGTTCAAGCAAAGACAACAATAAACATACAAACCAAAAAATAAGAACAAACTGAAAATCAAAGAGAGACCCAATCGAACAATCAAATAAAGCAGTTTGGCAACTTGGCATACATGTCCTCTGGAACTTCCTTCTACAGCGTCTCAATCCATCCAATCTCATCCGGTTTGTTGTCTTTAGTCAGCCAAATCTTGTATTGCAAACAAGAGAGGAACTCCACGAATTTTTTTTCAATTTTTTCCCTGATGACAAAGGAAGTAAAATGAAAGCCGAAAATTGTGATTTGTGAACCATTCTGATTACTAATATTGAGTACAATTCTTGGAGAAGTTAATTCACAAAAGAAAACCAAGGACCACAACACATACCTCAAATCCAGAAATCCAAGACCAGAGCAAACTACCCTGTTAATCTTTGACAACCCTGCAGACTTTATATTTGACAAACTTCTTAGTGAATTCCTCTGGCATTTTGGTCAACTTCAATTCATTGAGGGTCTTTGGTACTCGAGAAAGCTTCTTCAAGTTATTGCAAGTTCTAATCTCTAATTCCTCAATGTTTGGCATTGCTCCTTCTTCCACACTCCATTCCTGGAGTTCTTCAAGCTTCCAAATCCTTAAGACTCGAAGCTGACTAAACCCTCCTGATGAACAAACCATGTTCTGACCCTTAAAAGATTTAGAGCATAACCTAAGGAATTGTAGCTTGGGTAGCTTCTCTAATTTTGGCATTGGGTCTCCAGTTAGCTCAGATCCTGATAATGTGAGCGTGGTGAGATTTTCTGGTAATTTATTATGGAGATCAAATTGTAGTCCATTCAACCTTCCTAGCAAGTATAGATTGGTGAGCTCCTAGTTTTTGGTGACAAACTCCAAATCAGCTATAGTTTGGTTTTTGGCGTTCACCTTTAATGAACGGAGATGCTCCAATCCGTCCAACCAATGGCCCTGTACTCTCTCTTTTCGCTGCTGTTGATTGAACTGACATGCGAATCTCAGTTTCCTGAGATTAGTTAATCGACAAAGGCCATGATCCTTCTTCACAAGATCCAACTCATCTACAACTACCCCAGACAACGTCCGGAGATCACTCAAGTGACTTAACCATGAAACAAGTTCATTGGAATATTGTCCCTCGTTTAGATGAAGGTGTTTTAGTTTTATCAATTTCTGAATAGACTCGGGATAATTACGGATAGAGGTGCATTTTGTATCTAGTGTTTGGAGTTTTAGCAAGTTACCTACACTTGAGGGTAGTGTGTCCAAGTAGGTCTCTCTTAATCCAAGGTACCTCAAGTTGATTAGCTCTCCAATTTCCTCAGGTAGACAAGGTTTATCGACACCTTCTAGATCAAGCACCCCAAGAAACTGCAACCCACCCTCCTTACTAATGCCTCTTTGGAGGAAGCACCCTACGAACTGCCCGGGTCTATATCCTGCTGGAAAATTGAAGCATCAAAAAGAACAGAGAGTTTGATAGGAATTTAAGTTACCGGTTTGCTGCTGCTGGTTATCATGATCATTCGTTGAATTCTCAGGAGGATGAGGATGTTAGGATTTTTATGTAGGCTTAACTGATACCGATTGATCCATTGGATCCAAGCAATTATAGACCCACACGGATTAAGAAACTCCTAGCTATTTCCATTGTGAGAGTAGAATAGGGTTTTAGGGATTCTATTATAAATAGAATACTGACGGTCCCTGCAGCCATTACTTTACTTAATGCCTTATTGATTTTGGGAGCACGGCTTTCTCACAAGAGCAAGTGCACAGAAAGAAAGGAAACCCTAGAGTAAGAGGCTACAGAAGATCTCAGTAGAAGGACTCCACTTGCGTAGTTCGTCATTGTCATCTTCATGGGAGTAATGTTTAACCACATGGGACAGAGGTTCATGATCTATGTTCATGGGACACAGGTACTTCTTTATTCCCATTTATGGTTCATGTCATGGTTGTCCCATTGATTATTATAGATATAGTAAATCTATATGGTTATGTATCCAAAGATGGGATATTTTATTGTTCTTGGTTTAGGGACTACACCTATGATTAATCTTTTATGATTGGTTGATGATTTTGTATTCTAAACACTATAGGGTTATTCATATGTTTAATATGGTAAAGATTCCCCAACAATTGGTATCAGAGCCAACCCTTACAGTGTTAGAATCAAGGAAAATTGATTTTGTATAGGGCTTGTGTCCTAAATCATGAAAATCATAATTTTACCATTACTTAAAGATCCCATATAGGAAAACCTTCTTCACGAAAGTTGTAGAGCACGAAAAGACGGTCGTGGCGGTATGCCGCAAGTCACCGGAAACCTCCGGACGCGTCGGCACACGCCGCCGGAAACCGGCTACCGAAGGAGAGAGAAATTTTTTTTTATTTTAAAAAATTATAAAAAAAAAAACGGCGGCGAGTCATCGCCGGGTCACCTCGGAAACCCTACCAAGTTAACCCGGGGTGCAGTGGGTCAACTCATGACCAACTCTGTTTGACTTGGTCAAAGGTTGACCGAATCGTTGACCAATTGACCCGGATTTTGACCTGGAATCAATATGCCTGAACCGGATGAGACCGGTTGGCCGAACCGGTTGGTTTGAGTAACTAGATTGATTTTGATCTATTTTTAGTTCTGCAACTTCAAATGGCTCGTACGGGCAAACGGTGAAGAATTTTTCACCCTGGTTTTTTGCATTGAGTCCAGTTTTTCGTGCTCTTCGTTTTGATATATTATGAGTCTAGTTTTGATCAACTTTTATGATTTGTTTTGTATAAGTTACAAGTATGGGTGGTTAATGATTCTTTATGATTTTCCTATTAATTGGAAGAAATAAAAGAAAATCAACTCATACATTACTTGCATATCAGAATATGAACTTGTTTATTCTTGGTAATATAGTTTTATGAATATTTTTATTCATGCTTAAACAATCCCACTTTTAGCTACCGGAATGAATTTGTAGACTATTACATTAAGATTGGGTGGAATCCACCAAAGTGGTAAAGTTTAACCTTATTGTAATAGAATACAAATCAAAGTCTTCTTTGTTTGAAAAGACAGAGAATAATGATTGGTAGCAAAGTTGCTAATGTTCACCCAAAGGTGACATTATCAAATAAAGGTTAAAGTTAAAGCCAGTGAAAAACAGAATAGGGATTTCTCAACCTAGAAGATGCTGTCCATCTAAAGATGGTGGTACTTTTCAAAAGTTAGAAGAAGTCTCGCAGTAATTGCAGAAACTTGAGTGGATCAGTATGTAGTTCCGGTTGACACTCTTGAAGTAATTGATAATTGAGCATTGTAATGTTTATTTTGTTAATAGTTACATGCTTATTCTTTTACATGTAAATTGATATTTAGATCATATTTAAATAACCCACAAATTTAAGCTGCCAGGTGTAGTTGTAAGCTATTGCAGTGGAATTGATGGAACCCACCAAAGTGGTAAAATCTAAGATTACTGTAATAGATTTACAACTCAAAGATTTTGTCTTATATTCAAAGACATAGAAAATTATTAGCAGGAATTAGGTAATGCTTGCCCAAAGACGACATTATCAAAGATAAGCATAAATGCAAGTGTACTCTAGGCAGACCTTAACCTAGAAGTTGTTATGCATCCAAAAGTGATAGTAATTTTCGAAGTTGAAGAGCTCCCATGGTCATTGTAGTTTTTAAGTGAACTAGTGCATTCCAGACCTAAAGGTTGAGATTGTAGTTCAGTTGACACTTTGGTTATGTTTAATGGTTAGTGATGTAATATTGGTTTTTATTGATGTTACATGCATTAATTAAATATCGAATGGATTATTCTTCCTTGAGTTGAACCATTAAGCTAATGTCTTTAAAAGTAGCTTGAGAATATAGAGGTCTACATATGTCTCAAAGACCTAGTTTTCTATACTAGGAGAACCAAATCAATAGTTTGGTATTATGCTTTTAAAGTAAAGTTTTTTTTGCCCTAAAAAGTATTGGACAGTTGATCAATGGCAATAGGGTGGATGAGGGTTTCATCTCTATGACCATAGGTTATAGGTTTTTTTAATGTGTTATTTTTTGTATTCCGATTGGATAAATTCGGATTGGTTGGGTTGGATTAGTGTTGATTTTGATCAATCCAATACCAAGTTCTTAAATACTGCCATTGTTCTCTGAAAACCTATTTATGAACATTAATTGACAAATGTTTGGTTTTTTTTGTTTTGGGGCATATGTGAACAAGTTTATATGTATGTCACATTTAACGAATTGTGTTCTCTAATAAATGGATTAATTTATGACTGATCGAACCAAGTGGGAGAATAAAAGTATGGATCTTAAGCTATTTTATGTGGCTCGACCTGTGGGAGAATAAATTCGGTATACTAGGTTGCTAGTGGGAGGATGTTATTAGTAGAAGGTCAGACTAGGTTGCTAGTGGGAGAATAAATTCAGTGTACTATATTGTTTTTCATGCAAAAGAATTATTTAGAGTTTTGCATTGATTTATTATTATCATGATATTGAATAATTATTTATGGCTGAAATATATAGTAAATTTATATTCATGTCATTTTGTACTTGAATGTTTTGTTTGAAACACCCTATGATGGATAAATATATTTGAATTAAACTGGGTGTGAGCTTCTGCACATTTTATGCTGCACAGTATATTTCTAGGAAGCTATGAAAGGATTTGATGGAATCCACCAAAGTGGCACATCCTATTATTTCATAGTTTTTCCAAGCGCAGCAAAGTTGATGACATTTGCCCAAAGGTGATATCACCCAAGTTAACGAAAATATATGTATGGAAAGGACTATAACTTAGAGGTTTCTAAACCCACATGTGATAAAAGTAATTATATTTTCACAGTAAATTTGGATTTACAAGAGGATCAGTACATTCTTAGCCCAAAGGATAGGAATGTATTTACGGTTGTGACTCTTGTGTGTTTTATCTGCTAGATGTACATTTATTGTGTAATTTATCTGCTAGGTGTACATATTAAATTTTTTAGCTCGGTTATTTGGTGTGTATGATTCATACCTGAGATTTTTTAGGGTTACTTGATCTGGTTTTAGCTCTCAGGGAACCCAAACAGGTGTTGTTGCTGAACAAAGCACAACTGAAGGGAAATAGGAACAATTTTATTGCCCTATTAAGTTTATAATGACTTTGAAGTAATTTTGAATTGATTTTATCTTAAATTCTGTTCTCTGAATTATTTATGTACATTTATGCTTCATTTGTTTGTGTTGTCTCTGATTGTGTAAGAAACACATTAAAGCATACACTTCTATACATATATTCATCTCTAATGTGGAAAACATGATAGGAATGAGTGAAACCCACCAAAGTGGTACATTCAGTTCAATTGTGTGTTTCCCAAGGTAAAGGTGACATTTGCCCAAAGGTGATGTCATCCAAGTTTATCGACAAAGTACTCAAGAGCCATATTTTCTGAGTTGGTGTTATTGAGGTTTTTGATATGCTTGGTTAGTGGGAGTTTTATGATCTCATTTAACCAAAGATATCATGGTGGTAAAAGCCAAAGTTTAAAGGCTGTGCTTGTTAAGATTTATTGGCAGTGCTTAGCTAAGGTAATTGACGATATTTTGTCAGAATTTGTGATGTATGGTGGTATTTAGCCTATGTCCAAAGAAGTGGTGGTTTACCACAGGCGGTTTGCCAAAGTTTGTGATTTATGGTGGTATTTAACCTAAATCCATGGAAGTGGCAGTTAGCCATAGGCGGTATGCCAAAGTAAGATATTAATTCAAGAAAAGGGCAGTTTGCCAAGTGTTGATTAATATCAAAGTTTTCTACCTGTGAGGTTTTCAAGGTAGGCTGATCTTTAGATCAAGAAAGGACCTATAAGGAGATCTATAGTTCATGTGATCACAGGTATGATATCAACTCCTTATATATATGTTTCCAGGCGATTTGGATTGATAATTTTCTATTGTCTGTAACATTAGATAGTTATATGCCGTATATTGAGGTGTATTTTCTACTATTGTTCAACAGTAGAGATTATTGATTGGATCAAAGTTTGTTTGAGTGGTGTTCAGTCTTGGGATTATTTGGCCAGGAGTCAATGGAAAGACATCAGTATCAGTGTAGCCCAAGTGGGAGATTGGTAGGATTTTTATATGGGCTTAACTGATACCGATTGATCCATTGGGCCCAAGCAATTATAGACTCACTCTGATTAGGAAACTCCTAGCTCTTTCCATTGTGAGAGTGGAATAGGGTTTTAGGGATTCTATTATAAATAGAATACTGACGGTCCCTGCAGCCATTACTTTACTTAATGTCTTATTGGTTTTGGGAGCACGGCTTTCTCACAAGAGCAAGTGCACAAAAAGAGGAAACCCTAGAGTAAGAGGCTGCAAAAGATCTCAGTAGAAGGACTCCACTTGCGTAGTTCGTTATTGTCATCTTCATGGGAGTAATGTTTAACCACATGGGACAGAGGTTTCATGGGACACAGGTACTTCTTTATTCCCATTTATGGTTCATGTCATGGTTGTCCCATTGATTATTATAGATATAGTAAATCTATATGGTTATGTATTTTAAGATGGGATACTTTATTGTTCTTGGTTTAGGGACTACACCCATGATTAATCTTTTATGATTTGTTGATGATTCATGTATTCTAAACACTATAGGGTTATTCATATGTTTAATATGGTAAAAGAATCCCCAACAGAAAGGTGTAGACTAAATTTCGGATCGACTTCCTCATTCGACTATGTAGCAAATGCCAGCATCTCTCTACATCTATCCCTCTACTCCTATAATAAGAAGGTGCCATTTCATGAAAAGGGGAAGAGGAGAGAGAAAGAGAGGCATTAGCATAAGTTACACAACTTTGAAGTGTTCTTTCTGCCTAAAGGGAAAAATAATTAAAGTTTAATACATGTTCACCAAAAAGCAAGTCCCACGTAAACTAGTCATCACTTGGTTTGCATATCTATTTGTGCTATACTGAATGGTGATGTGACACTCCAATCGTTGGATATCTAAAAAATGCTTTGAATGGGTCACTCGTCAAATTTTTAAATTCAAATTCTATATCCTCCCACAAATATTCATACATATTTATATTTGTTGTAATAAGCATATGGTTGATCTATAGTGGTGTGTTTAGTAGATAATTGACATCTTATTATAATCAGTTATAATTAATCAATCTTTTTGCATCGGTCTTTGCGTTAGTCCTTGCTTGGAACTTTCATATAGCCAACCCCATTAAGTTGCGATAAGGTTTTGATTGTTGTATCTCAGCCACATTTGATCATGTACTTGCATAGTAAAAACTTCTCTATTATGCCCATAGCAATGATCCCCTCCCAAAATTTTATTAGGTAGTTCTCATGCTCAAGGTATAAAATTTCAACAAGCCTACTAAAAACAAAGTAAACATAAATTGAAATTTCTATACAATTACTCTGTGAAAAGCACTAACAGAACAAATCTTTTCTTGAATTATAAATTATAATCCCCCTCTTTATAAATGGTATCCATTTTGAGACTTGATAAAAAAATGCTAGATTGCAAAATTTTAGATTGTGTAACACAGCCTAAATCTTGGTTCCAAGCTCCATCTGCCTTTACAGGCTTTTAAGGTTATACAGTTATACTAGCAGAGTGTCACAGACCCAAAACTCCTCCCTCTCCAATTTCACATTGGCCAGCTTTGGGGAGGGTCTTAGGTATGTGGGGATTTTCTTCCCCCTAATAGGTGCATCTTTTAGGGTTGTTGAATCGGACAGTGACAGCACGCCGATGTCGTACGGCCAATGGCAGCACAGGCTTTCCTCAACCATCTACGGCTAGGAAACAACACATACGCCCCTTATGCCTTTACTGCCTTTTACCTTATAAGGTTGTTCAGCTAACATTCCTTGAAGGCTATAATCCTCAATAAAATTGGAAAGCTAAACTTCCTTCTGGGCTTCACCTGCTCTACGTAAAAGAAAATACCCCAGTAAGATAGTGGGGAGAGAGAGATCTGGACGGTATTCTTTTGGCCTCCCTCTCATTTTTACCATATCCAGACCTGCTTCCTCTACATCATAGCTTTGAGCATCTGACTCAGGAAACACCTTATTTCCCTTTCTAGGTTTTCAGCTACTGAACAATATCTCTAACTTGATCTAATATGAAATTATGGTCTTTCTTCAGAAATTCTTCAGAAAGTTCTGCCTCTTGTTTATGTCAAGGTTTCCACTTGGCAATATCAACTTTATATATATTCTCTTGGGCGAACAGTGTTCTTGGACCTTGATCTTTAAAAATTGATGGAATGAAGCTGATGTACTGATTATATGTATTATGTACCACAAAATATTGCATTTCAATCAGTGGTTATGGGTAAAATGTAGTTGTTTAGCTCTCAGGTAATCCTATTATTCCTATTTGTTGATTAATGGTACTGTCATTATTTCAATGAGCAGAGAAGATGAGCAACATCATAGAATATCGAAGAAAACTGTTCCTGTGTATCATATCTCATACATGATTAGGGAAAAGGGCCAACTATCAAGGTTCATATTACAAGGCCAATTTTTGCCAATGTGGACGGTTCATTTGGTCATTCCAACAACTGGATAGAAGAGGAATCACCAGATACAAAGGCTCGATATCACATTTGGTGACCTATCTCAATGACATTTCCGAAAACCACACCCCCCGCCCCCCGCCCCCCCAAAAAAAAATCAGAAAGAAAGAAAATGCCACAATTACAAAACTCTCCATATACGTCCTACATAGACGATCAGTCCACTGATTTAATAACTCTAAAGGAATCCATAACTCGACGCAGGTCATTTTCCTCCTCTTGAAAAACATTTTCAGGTGTCTGCAATCTCAGTTCATATAATCGGTTGTTTCCAACTCCAAGTACTGAAAGATAACGCCGATCCCACTCAAGGCGTGCAACTCTGTCTTGTGGCATAACAGCTAACTCATTATTGTTTGCATATGACTTAATGTTTACCTGCATACAACACACATAGCATAAAATTTAGGAGAAACGTTCAATCAAAAGCCTAAAGTTGATTGAAAAGAAAAAAATCAAATCAAATCAAAATCCCAACAATGTGATCTCAACCATTTGGAAAGCTGGTCTCTAATTTACAGCTAATTCAATAAGGCACCCCTTTAGGGACCTCCAAGCATAGGAATTAGCCATTTATTTGGATGTAGTAGAACATCATATGTAATTACTGATTCGAGATGCACAATTGGTCCAACCTCAACTTCATAGTACATCTTCCCATCATCTGCAACTCTTGAGGATGTAGAAAGCACGTTTGATTCACGGCGGACACCAAGTCTAGTGGACATCAACTCGGTCAAATACTGCTTAAGTACTTTCTCAGCGGCTATTTGTGGAGGACCTAAATCTTCAACACTTTTGTACCTGGAGGATGAAGGAGAAGATAGTTCCACAGAGAGATTCTCGTCAAGAACAAAAGGGTCCCTGAAGAATATATCTGCACCTGCACCCCTGACTTGAATCCAGTTCTGAGGGTAAAAGAATGTATAACCATCAAAGGTATCCACATGTTCCCTGAATCCAACAGAAGGCTGAGCTAATGTGATATTGTGAGAGCCCAGTTGCAATGAGATAACACCAGAAAACATCAAAGCCATAGCTTTCCTCCTCGAAACTGTAACGTCTTTAGTCTGATTATAAGAAAAGATTTACTGTAAGAAGCCAAGGCAGATAAAATAAAATTGGATACAGATTTGAAACCTGTAGATCAAATAAAGCCAAGTAAATGCATGTCAGAAACTTAAAATAATGGAAGGAGAAAAAAAAAAATGAATGCATAGTACATTGAAGTTGCAATATAAAGACAGAGGACCACATATCAAGACCCCAGGGAGGTTGAATATAAGTTTATTTAAGAAACATAGTGAGATAGCCACATTCTCAAAGCAGCTCATGGCTCATCAATCCAAACAATTACACAGTTGAAAAACATCCCACCAGAATAAACTCACTTTAAAATTAAAAGTGCTATGAAAACCTATGAGCTAAAATTGCTTGCTTTTGAACATCAATGATTTAACAACTGATGTGCCCTGCAGGAAAAATATATTATTCACAATGCCATGGTCTTCTAATTAAATGGAATTTAGTCCTCGTTTATTGGAAGAGTCCATTAATCAAGATAGTCTAAGAAGAAGAATACATGCATAGTCAACTTGACAGAGAATTGCAAACTTTACCGAGTACGCCAAGAGACTTGGGTCTTTTTACAGAATCCAACAGACTAATATCTCTAAATATTTATACTTATTAGCGAAATCCTAAAATCCCAATCCTAGAAATTATTGCAATTGAGCGTTGACCTAGATGGGTCCTGTATTAATTTGGCATCAAATCTCAGTTACCCACATCACTGTAATACAAGGATTCAAGGTTCTACATATAAGATCTGATCACTTCCAACTGAATATCTATCTGGACCGTTTAATAAACAGTTTCACTTCTTAAAGCCAAAACCAAACCGAATAATAAATGGTTTCACTTATTAACCAAAACCAAAGTGGTTAATAAATGGTTTATCAGTTCCGATTTTAAGTTTTAACAGTTCAATTCAATTTCAGTAAATGGTTTCAGTTTGCAATTCACATCCTTGATTTAAACCGTGGTATAATATTATTGCCTAAGAAAAATAGCATTGAACTCTTTCGTTTAAACAATCACCATATAGAGTGAATTTGATACAATGCAATTCAGTATGTTTGCTCTCCATTGCCAACCATCAACAGAATCCACATCCTCAAGTCATTGGCAAAACCTCGAAAAAAGGAAAAGCCAAATATCCATGATAGCAATGACTTGGTATTACTCCTAAGACTTAACTCTTTTTTTTTTCTTTTTTTTTTGGTTATATCTACAACAAGGGAACTGCCCAATGGGACTTTACTCACACACACACTAGAAGGGGATGGGGATGCATGTGACAGGAGTTGATCCCTAGACCACAAACCTGGCGCCTGCTTTACAAGCAGAAGCTGCAACCAGTGCGCTATGCACCGGATTCACTCCTAAGACTTAACTCATGTTATGAAGGTGTTAGATCAAACACCAAAAAACACGAATAAAGAGAGACAATAGATCCGTACGACACAGAGATTTAACGAGGTTCACACACCAGGGTGGTGTGCTACGTCCTCGGGCGAAGAAGAAGATGATTCACTATGCAGAAGAAGGATTACACCCTAGCAGCGGCGAGGAAGAACTCGCCCTGAAACCCTAGCTTCGTGAAAACCCTAGAATACAATGACTCTCAACAAGCAACAGTACATTATATATATATATACGCCAAATAGCGGTTCGACCCATCGGGTCGCGGTCGATCCGGTCGAACCATACCGCGGGGGCTACGCCCCCGCACCCCCATACGAGATACGAGATCAGTGATGGGCTAGGCCCAAGCCCTCTACTTCCATCACAGATCTCAGAAAAATTCCCATTCGGGTCACCACCAAAATATGTCGGATCGGGTCAATCTTCAAAACGGGTCAAGAATTCGAGACAAACTTAACAGAAGGCATAAACCTTCCATCTTTTTGTAAATAACACCAGAGCCTAATGAAAAAATTCAATCTAACAGTGGGATAATGCTCTAAGCATGGATGACATTGTTTTGTTTTTGTATTGCTGAAGAAAACAAGAACCACTCGGAGAAAATTCAGATTTTAACAATCAGAAATTCCTTGTCAAGGATGGAGTTAGATTAGAAGGAAGTGGCATCCTCCAGCCAAACAATAGAATAGCTTTCAAACCCTAGAAGGCAAAAATCCCATTTAGGCAGAGTTGCAGTTTACAACGGTTAGCAGCAATCAAAACACAGCCTTAGAACTTCATGTTACTAAATGTCATGCAACCCTAATATCATCATAAGAAGTAAATGTTAGATCAACTAAAAGATGAAACAGTAAAACCCCAACCTTTTTGTCTTCTGGTATTAGCATCCTACAAGCATATATTGAGCTGTATTTAATCTTAAAACTGACTTCATCACACTCAGTTTTCCAAACCACTCTGAAATCCAAAACCCACATCCCTAACGACTTTATAGACTCACAAAATTATTCTTCCCCAATCTTCTTAGATTCTTACTCACTTCTACTGAAATAGAAACAGCAAACAAAAGGGCAGGAAAAAAGAAGTATCATAGAACATCGAAAAGGAAAAAAATGCAAGAAATGTAAATGCATGGCATTAGGTAATCAGACCTTGCCCAGGTTAGCATCGAGAAACCCTTCACGGCAAGATCCCTCTGCGTGCGATTGGTTATCAATTGCCAAATCCTCATCCTTACAAAATAATAGTTGAATCCTTTCCTCATTCAGTAATGAAACCCATTTACTCCCATGGTCACCACTGTCACTGGAAGCCGAAGATTTTTCTGCCATCGAAGTTTCATTAGCTCTGCAGACAAGATTCCTAGAATTTCTCTGGGTCCAAAAAGGGCTAAAGGGGGAATAGGTGAAAGAGCATTTGCCGGCCAAGATAAGGCAGTGAGGCAGAGGTGGCTTCTGATGACAATGTGGTGAAGAGGAAAGGACTCCCAGAGTGGTTTTGGAGAACATCGTAGCCATGGAAAAAATTCGATAAGGTGGGAAAGGTAACAGTAACTGCGATGTATTTCCTCGAAGAGAGAGAGAATTCGGTGAAAACGGGTGGAGCTTCCATGGCCGCAGAATTTGGAAATTGGATAATGGAGAACACTGGCATTGCAATTTTGATTATGCCTTCTTTATAGGTTTCCGTACGCGTTCGTGGCTGTACTTTTTTTTTTTTGGTGCAAGAAGAATTGGGGCCAAGCAACCCGTGCAAAGCTCAAAAACTCACCATGAATAAGGGAGACAAAAATCCTCAAAGGAACAACAACTGCTTAGTGCAGTTGGTGAGCTGTGGTGTGTATAAAACCCATGCTCACTAGGAGGTCTCGAGTTCGAGTCTCCTAGCTGTTACCTACTTCCCTCCCTACCTATCAAAAAAAAAAAAAAAAAAAAAAAAAAAAAAATCCTCAAAGGGAAAAGAAAGAGCCCATTTAGACAGAGGTTGGGCTATGGGTTTGCACAGACAGAGGTTGGGCAATAGGTGTGCACATAGGCATAAATCAGAATTGGCCTTTTTGGATTTTACAGGGGTGGGGATGTCATTTTACTGCTATCTAAATGGGTGCACGCTGTGCAATCAAAGAATGTTTTTTTTTCCCAAAAAAGGTTTAGGCCCTGTTCGATGGATAAAAAAGGGTGGAAAATAAGGTAGAAATGGTATAAGAGGATTAGGGGTAAATTAATGAAATTAAAATATTTTTCTCATATAATAGGCTTTCTTTGTTCTCAGTCCCCCCATGCCTCATGTGGATAGAAGTTCATCCCCAAATCTAAATCCCTCTTTGAGGGCATTTTTCTTCAAGTTAGAAATGGTCACAATTTGAACCCATGGTTGGATTGTTAGATCTTTGGACATAAACCTTCCTCTACCCCCTTTCCCCTCCCCTGTGGTGCTTCCTACTCTATAGCTGATCTTATCATTCCATCCTCAAGAAGTTGGAATTCTGACATGATATTTCAATGGTGGCCTGATGACATTGCTAATGCAATATTGTCCATCCCTCTATCCATTCACCCCACTTCTAATTTATTTCGTTGGGCACTTACAACGAATGGATCCTTTTCTGTTGCATCTGTCTAGCGTTTATCCTTCCCACCCTCTGATTCAAAAATCAATCTTATTCGGCAACTAATATGGCATCACCCTACAAATCCTAAAATAAGTGTTTTCCTTTGGAAACTTCTTCTGGACTATCTCCCTCATGGAGGCCTCTTGTCTTCCCTGGAGATTCAACATCCCTAATAGTCAATATCCTTAATGGAATCAACAATTCCATATCATGGAGGATTTCATATATCATTTTAGATTGCTTTCAACTCAGGAGTAGTTTTGTAGAGGTGCATTATCATCATGTTTATCGTCAAGCTAAATCGCAATATCATTATGCATATCGTCAAGCTAACTTTGTAGTTGACGCCTTTACATGTTTTGGCTCTTCTCATAGGTTTTTTTTGGGTCTAGAATCATTTCCCTCCCCAATTCTGCTTATCTTTGTTTGTACAATGATAGTTAATATTCCCCTCCCTCGTGAGGTTCATCTTCAATAAATTTATATTCTACTAAAAAAATAAAGAGAGAGGAAATAGGAGGAGAGAGATAAGCATAAAAGCAATTTTCCATAAATAGTGTCAAAGTCCTACCAAAGTGGGATAAAAAAAATTTGAGTGCTACATTAATGTAGACAACAATAATTGCATTTAAGACCTTGTCTCATAAATTTCTTACTCCACTTATCCAAACACTAAGGTCATGTTTATTTGATGGAGAAAAATGGAAAACATAAAAAAAAAAAAAATGGATAATTTGATTATTTTCCATAGAATCCCAAAAGCCCAACTTGTTTGGATGCATATCACGGGGAAAATCCTAGACCAATATCGTTATGGCAGGCCAATTCTCTCACCCCTCCTCCTAAAAAGTTATCACCAATTTCAGTAGGACTTTGTGGAATTCTTCTTTGCCTCTCTTCTTCTTCCTTTTTTCCCATTACTGAGAAGATGATCGGAGTTAATCAAAACCCTGTCAAAGATAGACGAGGGTGTGGTGATTATAAACATCAAAATAGAAGAAAAAAAAAAAGGGAAAACTATAACAACCTTGATCATCAGATCCAAAAGGAAACGAAATTGATGGTCAAGATGGAGGTGGATTTGCAGATAGGTTGTTATGTTGGTGGAAGGGAAGATGTGGGATTTCAACCCTGTTGTTCCTGGAGCTTGATGTTCAACTTTCATGAAGAAAAGAGTCCCCTTCTCGAATCAAAACCTAATCTGGCAGTGATTTGGTAGAAGCGTTGGTGGATGGAGCTGAAGGGGCGAAAGTGGACGGTATGGGTGTCAACTCATCGGGCCGATCTGGTTTCGATCGGGCTTAATCGGGCTTAAAGACTTTCAAAGGTTGCACCATGTCTGCCCATTTAACTAATCGGGCTTAGTTATTGAGGGCATGGTACGTTTTATATTCGGTCGGCCGACCTCAGGCTATAGTCAGGCTACCTTAATCGGGCTTTAGTCTGACCTTAACCGGGCTACAGACATGTTTAATGTTTAATGTTAAACGTGCTTTAACCGATTTTTAAACGGGACCTCTTTAAAATGTGCTCTTATATTCTAGCCCACCCATACAAGTCCAAAAAAATGATAATAAATCAATAAATGATACCAAATATAACCATTATTTAAAATGTGAATATGTCTTTATTTTTTAGTTTTTACTCTTTAATTTGGGGGTAAAATAGGTATTCTACAATCATTAAAGGATCGGGCCAAGTTGGTGCACAATAGGCTAGTGTCGATCTGGTGTTATTTGATCGGTCTCAATCGGGTGCCTGATGGTCCAAGTAGCAAAATTGAGATCGACCGTTTGTAAATGGGCCGGGCTCAAGCCCGACACATCAAGCCCGACACATTTAATAAACGGTCTGGGCTCAAGTCTGACATGTTTAATAAACGGTCCAAACTGAACCGGTCTATAAACAGTCAATCCCAATCGATTTAATCGAATTAGGCCACAAATTGACACCCCTAGGGACGGTGAATGGGGGCAGAAGGGGTTGAAAGCGAAAGTGGATAGGATGAGCAAAAGGATGTTGTAACGGTTGTCTCGTGAAGAAGAAGCAAGAATAAAAAGTGAAAATTTGTTAATGTGGGGCCCACAACCCTCTCTTTCCCATTTTATTCCCTTTTTTTTTTTTTAACACTTAAAATGGACCCCATTATTCCCTACACTCTTCTATTTTTATTTTTTTTCTTACAAACAAATAGGACCTTATGCATGTGATAGTTTATTGGCAACAAATGCAAGTTTTCCATTTTTTTTTTTTTTTTTGATAATTTTATTTTTCTCTATCAAACAAATCGTCTTTAGTAAAAATTGATCATTTTGTTGTAAGATTTTCAATTAGGTGGGCTAGCATAGTCAAAGATTTATTTTCAAAATCGGTGTAGTGGTATTGACTAAAGATGAAGTAAGTAGAAAGAATCCAATATTATTGGTAAGTGATCTCTATAGAGTTGGATTTTATTAGCACAACTTAATGGTATGAAATATTTATTACTATGTGTAGACCTAAGGTATTATTTCCTTAATGGGGAGAAAACCCTAATTTTATTGCAGAGTTGGTCCCTACCCTCACCCCTATATATAGTTATCACTGACCCATTAAGTGAGGCGAATGAACTAAAGCAAAAGGGAAAGAGGGTAGACCAGACCAACATTGATCGTGTTGTATGAGGAACATACAAGAAGACTTTGAAAAGTTCTTATTCTTCAGCCATGGATTCAGGTATGCCTAAAACGTTTTTTTTTTTTTTTTTTGTAGTGTTTATTGTGTATGCTTATCGATCTTCATGAATCGTTCAGTATTTATTTTCTATCTATGGTATCAGAGCCTCGTTCATAGAGATCGATAGACTATTAATTTTATTATGATCTTAAACATGATTTACAATGGTGACTTTATGTCGATCATGTTTGTTGTTCTGCTTTTCAAATCTGTTTTAGGGCTCTATTGGAAAATCGTGACCACTTAGATTATTAAAAAAAAAAAAGGTGAGATGAGACGAGACAGATGAAGGGAAAGGCTCGTACCAAGTTTTTGTTTTGTTTTGATTTATTATTATTCATTATATATAATATTATATTATATAAAAAGGGTCAAAAATCACTTTTGGTTTTGTCTTTTAGAGAAACCGTACCAAGTGACTTTTTGTTTTGATTTATTATTATTCATTATACATAATATATTATATTATATAAGAAGGGTCAAAAGTTACACAAGTTACTTTAAAAAAAAAAAAAAGAGTTAATTTTATTGGGTTTGTTTCTCTGTTAGGGAAATCGTACAATTTTTTTTTTTTTATGACTATTGATTTTGGCATATATGATTCAACTTTTCATTGTGGAATATTTTTTTTTTAATCAGATTATTTTGCCTTGTGATATTTTGTTCTGTCACGATAGGAACACTTATGGATGTCAACACTAAGTTTTATGTGCTTTTGTGTTCCATATTATTATACAATTCTCTGATTAAAAAAAAATTAAAATATAATGGGCATACAGTAGCAATCCAGGTCTATAGAGTTTTCGTAATTTTAGAGATTAGACTTCTACTTAGTGGGTTAATTCCTAAAGATGCGGAATTACTATAGACCATCCGGATGGATTGCAGTCAAGAAAGCCATATGGCGAACGATGTGCTCTTGCCAACACAGGTGAGTCTTCGTTAGGTCAGTTTTGCTTGATGGTGTGAGGGTGACGTTTTGAGCTTCACTATTTTGGAGGTTCTTGCCTTGTCACCACAGGTGATGGAATCTATAATATGGTTGTTTTTTTTTTTTTTAATAATCTTGGCGTCTCGCCTTACATGTGAAAGATTTCACTGCATGTTGGGCAATCTTGCCATCACAAGTGTGACCTCAATGATGCTGGATATTTTTTCAGTTTGTGTTTTTCATACAGTTGTTAAAATTGGTACTGGGATAAATCTGATTAATAAGCCCTAATTAGTCAGTTTTTATTATATTATTGGGATGTTGATATGCTTTTAGCTATTGCATATTGTATGTTTTGATAAAATTTTAGTAATTATTATTGCCAGCTATGACTTCCCAATTATCTTCCATCAAAGTCCTGAATGATTCTAATTTTGAGGAGTGGATAGACTCTCCTACTGTGTCTCTTACCATCATGAGACTCGATTATGCCCTAAGAACTAATAAACCCCCCAAGCCCACAACTGAGAGTGATGCTACTGCAAAAGCACTTTATGAAAAGTGGGAGGAGTCCAACAGATTGTGCCTGATTGTTATGAAGCATACTATGGATAAGACCATTAAGAAGAGTGTGCCTTCGAAAGAAAATGCTAAGGATTTTCTTGCAGCTGTTAATACAAAGTTCACCAAATTTGATAAGGCTGAAAAGGGAACATATTTAGAGTGGTTCTCATCCACTCGATATGATAGCACAAGTGGAGTACATGATCACATTATGAAAATGACCAATTATGCTGCCACGTTGGGCGAGATGGAAGTGAAGATATATGATTCTTTCCTTGTGTGGCAAATTATGCAATCACTTCCATCATCGTTTTATACTCTTAAGACCTCCTATAATGCACAAAAATTGGAGTGGGATCTTGAGGACATGACTTCCATATTGATACAGGAAGAGAAAAGAAAGAAGAAGGAAAAATTTAATTTTGCTTATTTTGTTTCCAATAATGGGGGTAAGAAGAAATTCAAGAAAAATTGAAAAGGCAACAAGCAAGAAAAATAAAGAAAATAGAACAGAAAACTGATCAGAATCTGAAACCAAAGACTAAGGCTTTTAAGGGAAAGTGTTTCTTCTGCAAAAAAGATGGACATATGAAGACAGATTGCTATGGCTATAAGAAATGGCTTGAAAAGAAAGGTACATCTTTAGCTTTAATGTGTCTTGAATCCAATCTTGTAGATGTTTCCCATGATTCGTGGTGGATTGATACTGGAGTAACTATTTATATCACTAATTTTTTGCAGGAATTAAGAAGCAGGAGGAAACCAAGTGAGGGAGAGATGATGATCTACATGGGAAATGGAGAGAAGACCAAAGTTGAATTTATAGAAGTAGTTAGATTACTTTTATCACTGGTTTTGTTTTGAATTTGAATGATATGGTTTATGTACCATCATTTAGACGAAAACTTATTTCGGTATTTAAACTTGACAGTTGTGGTTACACTTTTAATATTGGCAATCGGAAACTTACTCTCTATTCTGGTTCTCTTATGGTTGGATCTGCCTTGTTATGTTATGGTCTTTATAAATTTGATTTGGATATTAGTTCTTCCAAATATGCCAACACTTCTTCTGTTGTAAATTATGTGGTTACAAATCTTAAACGTGCTAGATCGGATGAAAATTCTTTTATGTTGTGACATAAACGTTTAGGACATATTTCTAAATAGAGGATAGAACGATTGATTAAGGATGATACACTTCCTCAATTAGATTTTTCAGATTTTGGAATTTGTATTGATTGCATTAAGGGGAAACACACTAGAACTAAAAAGAAAGGTGCAACCAGAAAGGATGAAGCATTGGAGCTGATTTATACTGATATTTGTGGTCCATTCACTCCTACTACCATGGGTGGATACAGATATTTTATTACTTTCATAGATGATTTTTTCTGTTTTGATTTTATTTACCTTATTCAAGAAAAATCTGAATCCTTAGATGCTTTCAAAGTTTTTAAAGCAGAGGTAGAACTTAAAAGGGAAAAGAAGATAAAAAGTGCGAGATTTGATCGAGGTGGAGAGTTTTATGGTAGATATGATGAAACTGGGCGTAACCCTGGACCATTTTTCAGATTCTTACAAGAATGTGGTATTAACGCTCAGTACACTATGCCTGGTTCACCTGAGCAGAATGGGGTGGCTGAAAGGAGAAACCGTACCCTTATGGATATGGTGAGAAGCATGATAAGTAATTCAACTTTACCTGATTTCTTATGGGGTGATGCTTTGAAAACAACAATATATATTTTGAATAAAGTGCTAACCAAATGTGTTCCCAGAACTCCCTATGAATTGTGGACTGGTAAGAAGCCAAATTTATCTCATTTTCATATATTGGGATGTGCTGCAGAGGTGAGACCTTACAATCCTCAGATGAGAAAGCTTGATCCAAGGACCATTGGTGGTCATTTTATCGGTTATTCTGAAAGATCAAGAGGATATAGGTTCTATTGTCCTACACATTCTACCAGAGTAGTGAAATCAAATCAGGCAATTTTCTTTGAGGATGATCTAGATTTTCAGTCTGCTCAACCACGTAACTTTGTTTTTGAGGAGGAACGTGTTCTTGTACCTATGCCTGTGATGTTGCCATCTACTGTATTACAGCCTCACATTGAACAAGAGAATGTCCCCACTCAAGAACTTGTGCAACCCATAGTGGCTAAGCCTGCACCCCCTGTTGTTGATGAGATTTAGGACCATATTGTAGCTGATGTTCCCTTGAGGAAATCAGAGAGAACTCGTAGGCCTGCCATATCTGATGACTATGTTGTTTATTTATAAGAACATGAATTTGATATTACTTTGGATTCAGATCCAATCAGTTTTGACCAGGCGGCCAATGATCCCAATTCATCATTGTGGATGGTTGCCATGCAAGATGAATTGAATTCTATTTCTGTTAATGATGTTTGGGATTTGGTTGAATTACCAAAAGGATGTAGACCGATTGGTTGCATATGGATTTTCAAGACCAAATGGAACTCTAAATGTGAAATTGAACGTTACAAGGCCAGACTTGTAGCAAAAGGATTCAGTCAAAGAGAGGGCATAGATTACAAGGAAACATTCTCACCAGTCTCGATAAAAGATTCTCTTAGAATCATCATGGCTTTAGTAGCAAATTTTAGTTTGGAACTTCATCAGATGGATGTCAAAACAACTTTCCTAAATGGAGATCTTGAAGAGGATGTTTACATGCAACAACCCCTTAGCTTCAGGCAAGTTGATACAGAGCACCTTGTGTGCAAACTCAAGAAATCTATTTATGATTTGAAACAAGCATCTAGACAATGGTATCTTAAGTTCAATGAAATTGTCACTTCTTGTGGTTTCACAGAAAATCTTGTGGATCAGTGTATTTATCTGAAGATCAGTGGGAGTAAGTTTATTTCCCTTATGCTTTTATGTTGATGATATTCTTTTTGCCAGCAATAATGTTGATCTTTTGCATAAGGCAAAACGATTATTATCAAGTCACTTTGATATGAAAGATATTAGTGAGACCTCTTATGTTTTGGGCATTGAGATTCATTGTGATAGGTCTTGAGGCGTTCTTGGTTTGTCTCAGAAAGGTTACATTGAGAGGATATTAAAAAGGTTTAATATGTTAGCATGTTCCCCTAGTAAGGCTCCAGTTGTGAAAGGGGAGAAATTTGGCAAGTCTCAATGTCCACAGACAGAATTGGAGTGCAATCAGATAAAGAACATACCTTATGCATCTGCTGTTGGTAGTTTGATGTATGCTCAAGTTTGTACACGGCCTGACATTTCCTATGTTATTAGTGTACTTGGGAGATATTTGAACAACCCCAGTGAAGCGCATTGGGTAGCTGCTAAGAAAGTCATGAGATATTTGCAAGGCACTAAAGATTTTATGCTTACTTATAGAAGAACCAATTCACTTGATGTAGTCGGTTACACTGACGTAGATTTTGCTGGATGTCTAGATGACCTCAAGTCTACTTCTGGATATGTTTTTGTGATGGCAGGTGGGGCTATATCTTGGAAGAGTGTTAAGTAGACACTCACTACATCTTCTACTATGCAAGCTAAGTATGTGACGTGTTATGAAGCCACTGTTCAAGCTTTATGGTTAAGGAATTTTATCTCAGGGCTATAGATTGTTGACTCTATATCTAAACCATTGAGGATGTTCTGTGACAACTCTGTTGCAGTTCGTTTCTCTCATAACAGTAAAAGTACTTCAGGCTCTAAACACATTGACATTAAGTATTTTTTGGTAAGAGAGAAAGTTCAAGAGTCACAGATTACAATGGAACAGATTGCTACAGAAAACATGATTGTAGATCCTCTTACTAAGGGCTTGACTCCAAAAGTCTTTCAAGAACATGTCACTAATATGGGACTTGTTAATTCTTTTGATGCATTTTATTAGTGGAAGTTTTGCTCAATATGTTCGTATTTGACTTTCAGTTTTTTATTTTATATATATGATGTATTATTATTGTTCTCAAGAATATATATGCATTTTTATGGTCATTTGTTTATATGTATACACTTATTTATTTGACTCCTATAGAAAATTGAGGTTATATGTGGTGTATTTACCTCATTCGGTATCTGAGGTTCTAGTCAATACACATACATCTAGTCGCTAGCAAAGCCTCGTTTGATTGAGGTCTAGCGCTAGTGTTGTGGGACATCCGGACCCAGTCCCAATGAGCTTCTTTGATTGAAGCTTGAGTGTTTGGGAGACGCTTGAGTGTTTGGGAGACGCTTGTAGTTAATGAGACCTTCGGTATCTGTCTCATAGGGCTCATTTGGTTTTCGAGCCAGGACTAATTTGGAAATAGACATGATGATCACTATTGCATGTTATTTTCATACCATACTTTCATACTGTTCAGCCCAAGTTGGTGATGTTATGAACACTTTAACGTGTGTGGTCTCATATCGCTTTAGATGTGATGATCAATACGGTTGGGTGTTTGTAATTCTCATTCGGACCAAGGCATTTGGTTTAAGGTGCACTCCATTCGACACTGTTTTGTTTGTGGCCACATTTAATTTATTTAAATCGGAGAGTCGTTTTAAATAAATTTTAAAATCTAAAACTTGTCACATATACTGCCCAAGTGAGAGATTATAAGGTTTTCAATTATGTGGACTAGCATAGTCAAAGATTTATTTTCAAAACCGGTTTAGTGGTGTTGACTAAAGATGGAGTAAGCAGAAAGAATCCAATATTATTGGTAAGTGATCTCTATGGAGATATTGGATTTTATTAGCACACCTTAATGGTATGAAATATTTATTACTATGTGTGGACCTAAGGTATTGTTTCCTCAATGGGGAGGAAACCCTAATTTTATTGCAGGGTTGGTCCCTGCCCCTCACCCCTATATATAGTTATCACTGACCCATTAAGTGAGACGAATGACCTAAAGCAAAAGGGAAAGAGGGTAGACCAGACCAACATTGATTGTGTTGTACGAGAAACATACAAGAAGACTTTGAGGAGTTCTTATTCTTCAACCATGGATTCATGTATGCTTAAAATGTGTTTTTTTTTTGTAATGTTTATCGTGCATGCTTATCGATTTTCATGAATCGTTCCGTATTTAGTTTTTATCATTCGTTTGATGAGATTTTGATGGATAAAATTTAAAGAGGGGGAGATGTATTACTTTCTCATAAACGAGGTAAAGTTTCATGTTTTTGGTTCCATGAGGTGAGAAAATTATCAAACCCACTTGTCAGGTTTTTCAATTTATTATGTCGCCTTCATCCCATCCTCTCTCAAAGTCCCACCAATTTCCATGGAAGATCTTGGTAAAGATGCAACAGCTACTTAATGCCTCTCATTGCGCAAAAACATCCTTAGTGAGCATCAAATGGCTGAGAGGATCTTGAGGCACGTGCCCAAATACTCTCAACCATCCAATGCACACTGGATCACTGTAAAGAATAATCACTCTCTCATGGCTAGCAAACTCAAAACAACTACTAATAATGTCTAACTTTTAAACCCAAGGACCAAAACAACAATGCAATGTATAACCAAGGTTTTAAAACTTGAAATCAACATCTGAATCGGTCAGGACTGATTCCCGACTCGAATCAATAAAAATCAGACACTAATTGAATTGAATGCCGATTCCTATCCTCCTTTTCTTTTTTTTTCTTTTTTTTTTTTTTTAAGATTCAACATTTTAGTCAATTTAGTTAAAAATATCATCTACAGGGCAATGCATAGGAAAACCAGGATTTTAGATACTACATCCCTGTACACATCTCTCTTGGATGTTTAGTTCTTTTATCTATTTCCTCAGTTAAAAAAAACAGGACTGAATGGGAGTGGATTGGTCGAATCGGTTAATGTCCATTCCGAGATGATTACCGAGTCGATTCACCAATTTTTAGAACCCTGTGCATTCGTAGTCTGGTAGAGTTGTTGGAGAGATACTTGAAACCTCCGCCTGTGTTTCGATGGATTCGAGGAAGAAGCCAAAGAAAATAAAGCCATAATTATCCCAAAACCTCTGAACAAAATCCCCATTTCCTTCTCTGCAATTCATCTCTCTAAATTTCTTCTGCAATTCTTCATTTTTTCTCTCTTAAACGAATTCAAAGACGCCCACTAAAAATGGCGGGTTTACTGAACATTGGCACCTCCTTCATCCCATCATCTTCGAAGATCCACAAGAATCCTAGCCCATTAGTTCCCTCGACCCTCAGAAACAACCCTTCAAGCCGGATTTTGATTCAAGCTAAGATCCGAGAGATCTTCATGCCGGCACTGAGCTCTACCATGACCGAGGGGAAGATCGTTTCTTGGGTGAAATCCGAAGGGGATAAACTCTCTAAAGGGGAAAGTGTTGTCGTTGTTGAATCAGACAAAGCTGATATGGATGTTGAGACTTTTTATGATGGGTACTTAGCTGCAATCATGGTTGATGAAGGAGGTGTAGCTCCTGTTGGATCCGCCATTGCTTTACTTGCTGAGACTGAGGATGAGATCGCCGAGGCCAGATCGAAGGCCAATTCCAATTCTTCTTCTTCTTCCTCTTCAGCTTCAGAATCGTCGCCAGACAAAGCCCCAGAACCCCTAGTCGCTGCTACTGCTGTTGCTGCTCCTCCTCCTCCTGCTGCACAAGCTCCTGTTGCTGCTTCTTCAATCCATCCGGCTTCGGAAGGGGGGAAAAGGATTGTTGCGTCGCCGTATGCAAAGAAGCTTGCGAAGGAGTTGAAGGTGGAGCTGGGTTCCCTTGTTGGGAGTGGCCCCAGTGGGAGAGTTGTTGCCAAGGATGTTGAGGCTGCTGCGGCCTCTGCTGCTGTATCGAGCCCTGCTTCTGAGGGTCCCAAAGTAGCTGCTTCTTCTGCTCCTCCCAGGGTTTCAGCCACCCCAGGTGTTGAATTGGGAACTACTGTTCCCTTCACGGCGATGCAGGGTGCTGTTAGTAGGAACATGGTTGAAAGCCTCACAGTTCCAACCTTTAGGGTTGGGTATACTATCACTACTGATGCTCTGGATCAACTGTACAAAAAGGTAAGACAGCTTTTTGTTTGGATTTGATGGTATCTAGATTGGGTTGGCTTTCTTTTTACTTGATTTGTGCTTGTTCTACTTCTGATGTGGTTTCTGAAATTTCAGATTAAGTCCAAGGGAGTAACCATGACTGCATTGCTTGCTAAGGCCACTGCACTTGCTTTGGTCAAGCACCCAGTTGTGAATTCTTCCTGTAGAGATGGGAAGAGCTTTGCTTACAACAGCAGCATTAATATTGCAGTTGCTGTTGCAATTGATGGTGGATTGATCACGCCAGTTCTTCATGATGCTGACAAGGTTCTCGATGTTTCATTTTGGCTGGGTGTAATTGTGATGTGATTCAAGTCATATCATATTTTTTGTTTCATCTTTTAAATTTTTTTAATGGTAAATGTAGGTTGATATCTACTCATTATCAAGGAAATGGAAAGAGTTGGTTGACAAGGCTCGTGCAAAGCTGCTCCAACCTCATGAATACAACACAGGTATGGTCATGATATGCCTGCTTCCTTTTAGGTGGCTAGGATTTATCTGTCTGTACTTTTGACCGATCTTCGGCATTTATATTTGCTTCATTGGTATGATCTTTCTCATTGCAGATTGTTTTAATGCTGTGTTCATTGTTTATATAAAAGGTTCACAGTTTGTGTTGATATTTGTTAGTTTAAATTATGACCATCAACTCTGTGCTCCCACCACTCTATTATCCTAATTACATAATTTAGCTCTCGCACGGTGCTTGGTTCCATATACCATCTTTACTTCTCAATATTGGTTCATAACAGTTTAATCAAGCTGTAGTTACTTTTGGTAGGAAAAGGGGAGGGGGAGGGGGAAGGGGGTGGGTGGGAGGAGGGTTGGTTTTGGAATTGATTTTCTAATGTTGAGTTTTAGAGAGAGAATTTCAATTTGAAGTGTCTGGATCATTCATCTTAGATCAAGCATCATAGTTCTATCACAGATACATATATCTTCTATCTTATGACGAATGTTGTACATTTTAAAGTTCAATGCTATTTTGGACACTGTTCTAGGTACATTTTGAATGTGTAGCCACTACTTCCAAAAATGTCAGTGCTCCATTTTTGTTGTTTGATTGCTGGTGTTCTATTTTTGTTTATATCAATCTAGATGATCTAGGAAGGAGGTGATATGAGAAAAGATCTGGATGGCTTTGTGTTGACAAAAAATATGACTTCAAGTAGAGTGAATGGAAAAACAGGATTTGTGTTGGCAACTGCATTTAGTTGAGATAAATCTCACTTGAGGAGTAGACTATTCAATTACATCAATCTAAATGGGAATTTTTTTCGTTATATGAACTCAATGCCTCTGTAGTGTTTGTGCCAAAATTTGGATGGTTCAATAATCCATAAGCCACATTTTTGGCACACAATTAGGAAACTTCCAGTGTCATTTTTTTCCTTTATAAATATCAGAATGTATACAATTGATAGTAAAGTTGAATGAGAAAAAATTGTTCCATATGCCACTGCTGCATGCCAAAGGGTTGGTCAAGTGATGTGATCCTCTTCATTATTCGGCTCATCTTCTCTCTCTTATTCTTCTGTTCCAGATTGGGTTTCTTCATTATTCTTTGTTTAATCCATCATCATCTTATATTTCCACCTCTAAAGTCCAACTTATTTCAATTTTATTGTTCGTTCTTAATATTACTTTGTTTTATGTTGTATTCCCTGCTACTGTCAACTTTACCGGGCTGGGAAGAATTTGATTGATCTCCTTCATGGTCAATCCATTCAGTCTGAAATTTCGAGGGCTAGATCATCCCTCTAGGACGATCCAAATCCCAATGTCTAAGATTTTAAGCCCTAATCTGTTAGGACTAGCCAACCTGCAAGGCTGCAACTGGACTGGTTCCTTGCTTTACCGCAGGTCCAAATTCAGGAATTTTTTTTTTTTTTTCAAGATCCTTTGGGTTGATTAATCGAGCGATAATGGCTTGGGGTTCAGAGGGTTGTGGATGAACAACCATATCTGGAGATTGCGAGTTGATTGACGTGGTATTGACTGAGTTCCATCACCTGAAACCATTACTGGTTACCGCTGGTCTGAGAAATCGAAAGGAAGGAGTTACCAAGTTCTAATATTTGCACAAAAGGGCCTGGCTTAAGAAATTACAATAAATCCGTTACTTTTATAACATTTTTAAGTATTTGCCCCTTCTTCTGCAATTAAACCAAGAATGGAAGTAGAGAGGAGATTTCCTTGTTGAATCCCTCGAGCACTCTAGAGTTTTTCCATTGATGGAAATAGAGAATGAATGCTATAATGGAGCAATTTACGTCCATGTCTTCCATTTGACTCGAGAGTGCATCCTAGCCAAATTGTGGTTAAGAAAACTTGATGGAGAACCTTTAGGGAAGAAAGGGAAAATCAGAGTAGGAAGGGGAAGGAGGGGAATCACACACTTCATTGGTGCACAAACTCAACATCTTCATTAAATAATCAAATCACTCTCTAAATCTTCAATCGATTACAGCCAATATATAGGAAAATAGGAACATGAAATTAGAAACTTAACTGAAATGGAAACTAACCTAAACTAGGAAACAACTATAAAAAGGAAACCAAAGCAAGGAAATAAATCCTACTCCTACGTTCAAGTCTGAAAAATAAAAGCATGAAATAAAATACTAAGTAAAGTACTAATTTTATTTTCAACCCTTGTTGGACCAAAACTCTGGGCTGGACCGGTTCTTCTTGGCTCTTGGCTTCCAAATCCGGTCATGCTAGTCTAACCAAGTAAGGGCTGCCGTATCTGCATCAACTCTCCTCCTCTGAAAAGAATTCGACTCCGTCGAGTTAGGAAAAGGACCGAGGAGACTATTTGAAGGAATGTGCTGAATGAGGAACGATCGACCATCTTCTTGAGCTTAGTTTCAGGGAGATCTTTGGTAGGATGAAACTTCATAGTCTTGTTGGCATGCTTGAAGGCATAGGTATTGGCATAGCCACAATGCTGTACTTTCTTATCAAACAACCAAGGTCGACCAAGAAGGATATGGCACACCTTCAGAGGGAGGACATCACATTGGACTGTATCCTTAAATCCACCAATAGAATATTTGACCAAACACTTATCTGTGATTTTGAGATTAGTGTTATTCACTCAAGCAACCTTGTAAGGATTAGGATGTGGTTCTGTATTCAATCCCAGCTTACGAACAGCGTCTTTAGAGACAACATTAGTGCAATTGCCTCCATCAATGACCAAAGTTAGCAATTGATCATTGCACTTCACACGAGTCTGAAAAATACTACTGCGGCGCCAATCTCTATTGTCAGTGGCCTTGAGTGGTCAACACATGACGAATGACATAAAAAGGATGTTGGTCTTCGTCACTGAGTGTCATTGACTTCACCTGTTGCACGTTCTTCTCTTAAATCAATTGTGTCAGAACCAAGTTGCTCTTTGGGAATATATGGTATAGGAGAATCCTTATCAATAAAAGCAACCAAACGGCTGGGACATTGAGCATTGATATGTCCAAATCCATGGCATTAGTAGCACCGAACTCTAACTTTTGAAGAATCAGAAGGTTTATCTGAACCACGCCGAGGGGGTGAGTATGGGCGAGTAGGTCGTGAAGATGACATTTCAGAAACATGTCAAGGTGGAGAATACGGCCGACGAGATCGTGAAGAGGCCATAGATGTAGCACTAGCCTGTGGTTTGCTAGATGACCTCTCTTGGGTAGGAGACTGTTGCAAAATGGAACTAGTACCTCGAGAAAAAGTATTTGCAAAATTTCTCCGGTTGTATGGGCGTTTCAGACTTTCCTCAACCTGATATGCTACTTGTATGGCGTCTTCCATGGTAGGTAGTAGGTTAGATGCAAGGGCAGTACTAAGTTGAGGGTGCAAACCATTGCGAAATTGGGCCACTAATACTTCTTCATCCCACTCAAAGTCAGAACGAGTGGCCAAATAATAAAATCTAGCAACATACTTTTCAACGGTCAAATTCTCTTGTTTTAACTGTGCAAACCTGAGATGCATGCGTTGCTTGTAATCAGAAGGCAAGAATCGCCGATTCATGATTTCATACATTTCAGCCCAAGTAGTGATCAAACCAATGCCTCGGGTTCGGTTCTGTTGTTGTTGCTTGATCCACCAGACTTGGGCCGTGCCTTTCAGTTTGACCTTTGCAAATAGGATCTTTCGAGCCTCAGTCAACCCGCACCATCTGAAGAATGTATCTAAACTGTGAATCCAGTCAAGGTACAATTCTGGATTATTGTCTCCATAAAAATCAAGGACATCTAATTTTTCTACTCTTTCTGCTCTATCATCATGTCTACTAGTGCCATGGTGGTGGTGGTGGTGGTGGTGGTAGTAATGTTACTGACGGATCCTGTGGAGTGGTGTTGGAAGAATCCCCAGATTGAATGGGACTCTTTCTTTTATCCGCTGCCACCAAATGATCAATAGAAACTTGCATGGATCCCATGGAAACTTGCATAGATTCCACCATTGTTTTTAGGGACGTGACCATGTTAGTGAGAGCATCAAATTTTGTATCAGTTTCTCCTTTATAAGAATTCAGCTGTTGAACAACTTCACTATTGGCTACCATGATGATGATTAACAAAATAGCACTCAAGAATATATGGTAGAATAGTAAATAATTTTTTTCTTTTCTTTCCTTTTCTTTTTTTTTTTGGGAAGGGCAGAATTGCAATTACTTGAGATTCAATTAAACCACAAAGGATATCAAGTGTGGGCAGGGATCTAAATGTAAATAAGAAAAAAAATGAGGGATAGAAGGAATTAATAGATAAAAGAGGGGTAATGTGGAAAAATCAGAAAATAAAATAAAAAGGAGACTCAATGGAAGGGTACCGTCACTGACAGAGATGGAGGAAGTAGGAGTGTCCAGAGGCGAAACCAGTGAAGGGTTTCGTAGGCCTTGTTGAGGGGAACCGACGCGAGGAGGGATGAACCCCGAGAGCCGATGGTGATGAAGGAGGTCTTCACTGCTTGGAAGCGACTCGCGGCGATGGAAGGACTAGATCGACAGGTATGTTTTTGGTTTCTCTCTCTTTTCGACTTCTCTTCTGTTGTTCTTTCTTCTTCTTTTCTTCTATCTCTCTCTCTTCTCAACTTTCCTTCTTCTTCGTGACTTCTTTTTTTGCTTTCTTCCTTTTTTTTTTTT
>NC_056559.1:26007448-26009380 GCF_013358625.1 Macadamia integrifolia
CTTTAGGGAAGAAAGGAAAAATCAGAGTAGGAAGGGGAAGGAGGGGAATCACACACTTCACTGGTGCACAAACTCAACATCTTCATTCAATAATCAAATCACTCTCTAAATCTTCAATCGATTACAGCCAATATATAGGAAAATAGGAACATGAAATTAGAAACTTAACTGAAATGGAAACTAGCCTAAACTAGGAAACAACTGTAAAAAGGAAACCAAAGCAAGGAAATAAATCCTACTCCTACGTTCAAGTCTGGAAAATAAAAGCATGAAATAAAATACTAAGTAAATTACTAATTTTATTTCCAACCCTTGTTGGACCAAAACCCTGGGCTGAACCGGTTCTTCTTGGCTCTTGGCTTCCAAAGCCGGTCATGCTGGTCCAACCAAGTAAGGGTAGCCGTATCTGCATCAAAACTCCAACTGATATGCTGGTATGTGTTCTCTGTGTTCAACTTGCAAACCAGCCCTGAAGTGATTCTGAAACAAATATTTTTATTTGGTGCCAACACCCCTTTAATACTCCCTGCCTGTATCAAAAGCACCTCGAGTGCCAATACCAAGCTGTGTAAAACTTCTCAGACATGCAAGGACAGTTGAAACACATTTTAATGGCTTCTAATAACAGTTGCAGGATGGAAGTCTTTTGAGTTATTCTGCACGTTTCTTCTTTGGGATGATTCTGAGAGTAGTATTGCTGCCCTTATCCATATCTCTTCATGCATCTACTAGAAAACTCGTCCATTTCTGCCGTATCACAGATGTGCTTAGAAGATTCTACTGTTAAGCAATTTAGTATTAGTGATCGATCACTTATCATATTCCACACAGATCTCTTGGAATCTTCTTCATTTGGTGCGTTCTACTAATCTCTTTGCTGATCTGAGAGATTAAAGGTTAATCTTGTCCAATTTTAGCCTCAACTTTTGCTAGGTCCGTAGCTGAAAACCCTACTTAATAATGATTATGAGTTCAATAGGTGCAGACCCATCAAATGTGTGATTGGAAAAAATTGAGAATAAAAACCACGTCAATCTGGGTAAAGGGAAAGTGAAAGTATGAGTGTTTGTGATTGGATGAAACTGTTAAGAATGAGTCTGTAACAAGATGGGCAGGATGTTCAATGAATCTATGTGGCGACTTATGGTGCATTGCTTTACTTCTTCTTTTGATACAGATAAAAGGACCAATATATATATATATATATATACCTGTGCCTCCTCTCACATCTTCCATTACATCTTGTACTCAAGTCGGGTCTTTCTTTTGCCTTTATATTCCTAACATTCTGGTTCTTTATATTCCTTAATGTTTTGGTTCTTTGGATTGCCATCATTTGAAATTCTCTGGAAGGAATTCTTGCCTGTTTTCTGACCACTGATCATTGAAGTTTGCATCTTTGGAGGTTTTTCCTATAAAATCTTGTTTGTAACCAACTTCTTAAGATCTTTGTTCTCAAGAATTCGTTTAAGTCTTTAGAGATTGTTTGAAGGATTTCTACTTAAGCATTGGTTACTCTGAAAACTCTCTTTATGAGTCTGTTCTGCTCCAGTATGGAGTTGATGGGAAAACTTCCAATACCAATGGCTGTAGTACCTTATTAAAGGTTTCTGGTCCATTGTGCCTGAGAAGGGTATGTCAATAAGAATATCTCGTACTTTACACCATGTGCGTTTATGAAAACATAGTTCCTTTTCCTTGCTACTTATCAAACTGCCTTTACCTTTTTCATGTGTTTTGCACCCATAATGCTGGGGACTTCCCCTCTCGAGTCCACACTTTGACAGGTTTAGAACCGTTCTAGTGGACCCTGTCTTGACAAAGGTAATTAGTCACCGTCTTGTGGATAGTATAATTTTTAATGTAGCACTAGGTTTTAGCAGGGCCTTTGCTCCCAAATTGTCCTCTCCCCTCCCCCTCCACACCCCCCCA
>NC_056559.1:26009424-26021030 GCF_013358625.1 Macadamia integrifolia
AAAAAAAAAACCAACCAAGAAAATAAATAAATGGGTATCCTTCATGCTTACTGATATTTGTCAACATAACCGGTTAATTTGTGCTTTTAAATTGGATGGTGATACATGGATGTGAAGTAATGAACTATGGAGCATAATGTTCTAACAACATTGTTGTTGACATTTGGCATTGGTGGTGTGGTGATGGGTGAAGCACAAACTCTAGTGTGCTTCTCCTTCCAAACTCTCTAACCAACTGTCCTGGGTATCTGTCTCTGCATCTGCTATGGCTGTCTCCCAGAAATCATACTGGTCTGTTTGCCTTTATTGTTCACAACCAACTTCTCACACTACCTCTGACCAGAACCCATTGTAAACTTCACTAGTCTTTCCAACTTTCCTGAAGTCTGCCTTGTAGAAATGCAACTCTAAAACGATGCAGAAGATAATGGAAAAACAAGAACAAGCAATGCACACAGATTTACGAGGTTCGGCAAGATTGCCTACGTCCTCGGTGAAATGGGATCCTGCTTCACTATCAATGGAGAATAGGGTTACAACGCTCGTCCCTCACACTCTCACTATTGCTTGCATTACAGATAAAGAAACCCTTGCTATGAATATATAGCGAAAAAACCCTTATCCGGAAAGTACAAAACTGCCCTCAAATAAAAAATTTGAGCGAGTGGCTGCGTCCCCCTCCCCCCCCCCCCCCCAAAAAAAAAAAATTTATCAACATTATTATCCAGTCGAGTTGATTTTCAGTCCAATTCAACATTGCCATGTGTCAAGAATAATGTTCGAATAGCTCAATTTGTTTGAAGAGTAGGTACAAATAACGACTGTTTGAAAACAAGACAACAAGGGGAAAGCTCCATCCATGGGAGGCAACCAAATTTTATACATGGCCTGTTCAGGGCATTCCATGGTTATATGATGGTCAAGAGACAGAATCATCAGTCCATGTGCCAGAAATTGGTATGGCATCGAAATTTCCTACTGGAATGTCAGTCTGAGTCCCCTTTTTTCACATGTCACAATTTATCTAAATACGCAGACACATCTTTGACACTATAAATTGTAAAAGTAAGATTCCACCTGATGTAGATACCCATGCTGGCCTACACTACATAAGAAGAAAGAAGGCAGCCAGCACCTGCCCTGTTTTAGGCTGATCGAGCCAGCCAAGCCTGACTCCAATTTTGTCCAGTTCTGGCCCATATATTAGGGCCATCGTACCAGTACGTTATGGCTATGTTCTGCAGTATTTTAGTTCTAGTTTTGGCCTTCTAGAAGTTCCTTGGCATTTTCTCCCTGGGGGATCTCTAGAATTACCACTGCTTAGCTTTCAATTCGCCTTTGACCATCAAACGAAATGTGAATAGCCCATCTTCCTCTCTTTGAAAGTGCCCATTGATCCGGCCTACAGCAAGCTGTCAAGTTTCTATTTTGGTGTCCTCCAAGCTCCATGGTTTCTGCCTCTTGTCTTTTGTGCTTTGACTATTCAAAGTGCAAGTTGGAATGTGGAGAAAGTCTTCGAGAACTGTCTCTTGTTCTGTATTATTTTCTTATTGATAAGTTAATATTTAGTTACTTAAATCAGTTAGTTTCTATTTTCATGTTAGTTTCCATTTTTAGTTTCTTTCTAAATTGTAAGGCTGTATCCTCTATTATACAAGAGGAGTTGATGTAACAAATTAAGAATTAATGAAAGATTGAAGCTTACAGCTATTGCTGCTCCTCATTCATGGGATAGGATATTCAGCTCCCGAGATAGCTATGGGTGAGAGGCCGAAGCTGAGATGGCCATTCCCACCCACATCTATCCCATCTCCATCCTTTGGTTCTTTTATTCTACTGTTGTGAGAGTGTGTTGAGAGATTGTTGCAGCATATTTGAAGCCTTGAAGATCATCCCACATTGAAGCTTTGAAGAGCAGCCAAGAGAGGACAGCAACTGTTAGGGTTTTGACCTGGATCGACTTCCTTAATAACTCCCAATCTAGAAGCTAGTTTTCAGAGCCCTTTTATGGTTTTGTCGAGGGCATCAAGGGGGACACTCGACCAAGATTTCAGGTCCATCTGGGCCCCCTCCTGCGAACCCCAGGATTTCTCCCTCCTTGCCTGTGGAACCCTTCTCTGTCCAGATCTGTTGCTCATTGACTTTTCTGCCTACTGATCTGGTTACAGCCCTGATTGAAGGTGTGTTTTTTTTTTGGATGAATAATTGGAGGGTTATTTTGGGACATCTGAAACCTCCTTGAACCAGATTTGAGGTCCTCTTGATCTGATATTAGTGAGTTCTTGAGTTGCTCTATTTCTTCAGTTTTTTTCCAGATCTGATTGTGAGAGTTATTTTGTTTGGAGTTTACTATCAACTGGGGTTGTTTGCCTAGGTAAACTACCTTACATCACCCCCACCCCCGGTATGGAAGCTTGGTTTTCTGGTGGTATGAAATAGTTAATGTTGCTTTTTTTTATATGAATCTGGCAACTGGTTACTTAGTCAACCAGCCCAGGAAAGGTCTAGGTATTGCTCACATCTTCCCTCAGAAAGTTTCAGAGAATTACCCTCTCGCACATGGCTAAAAGCCCCATTTTCTAGTCCTTGTTTCTTCAATTAATTTGAGGATTTTTCAAGGGCTACTATTTGTAGAGCAAATGTAAATAAAACAAAAAAGAGTGTACCAGTGCAGAGGCTCCCGTTACTGCAGGGTCTGGGAGGGCGAATGTTCTCAGCCTTAACCCCGCTTCACGGAGAGACTGTTTCCATGTTTTGAACCCGCAACCTGATGGTTGCAATAGCACAACTTGACGTTGCGCCAAGGCTCAACCACTAATTGTAGAGCAAGTGTAACAGGAGATAATGTAGAAAAGGGAATGTACCCAAGAAAGCTGCTGATTTGTGGTCTCTAGGAATTGTCTTTCCTTAGTTTTACAGTTTATGGGACGTTCACATGAGATTTGGTATAAATTGTTGATGGATTCAGCTGGAGTGAACTAATTTTTTTTTTGTTTTTGGGTGTGCATGAGAGACCACAGGTTGGATTAGCTAGTACGACTGAACTGCTTCTCATGTTTTGAATATATGTCCAATCTTGGTATCTGGCTTGCTGTATCGTTCTATACAGCTGATGGCCTGATGCTGAAGTTGCTATTGGGAAAATTATGAATGATGTGCTCATAAAGCCGATTTTTGTTGCAGGTACTTTCACACTATCAAACCTCGGGATGTTTGGTGTCGATCGCTTTGATGCAATTCTGCCCCCCGGAACTGTGAGTGACTAAACTTGGTCTTGAACTGCTTTCTTTTGTATTGTCCCCCAAAGCAGGAATGAACTGGTGATATGAGGAAACCTCACATCGATTTCTTTCTGATCGAATCAGGGTGCAATAATGGCTGTTGGAGCATCTGAGCCTACTGTTGTTGCTACAAAGGATGGTCGGATTGGCATGCAAAGCCAGATGCAGGTGAGAATAATCTCGTGACTCAGTAATGTTTAGCCGACCAGGGGAGAGTTTTTTCTCTAGTTACTAGAAAAGCCATTTAACAGTGTTCTTACATGGGAATTATTGCAGGTAAATGTGACAGCAGATCATCGTGTCATATATGGTTCTGATTTGGCTGCATTCTTGCAAACTCTCTCGAAGATTATTGAGGACCCTAAAGATCTTACCCTCTGATCTCTCTAACCAGAAATTGGATGAGTCAATGGGTTTCATATCATTGGAGAGTACATTCCCATGGTATGTTTGTGCTTGTTAGACTTCGATTTCAGAGTTCGACCTCAACAGAATTCAGTGCGCAGTAATTATTCTCAAGCTGATTGCAATCTTCCGAATCGAAGGCCTAGTGGAGCACACTTTCAGAGAGAAAATGCTGTTTAGGTTTAGGTTCGACAATCTTCACTTTCTTATCTTCAATTTTGAAGTCAAACGGCCGGCATTTGAATTTGTTGATGCTTTTCTGTACGAGTACATGTTTTAGATTTGAACCCTATCTCTCTTTTTTGTCAGTTAATTGGAGAATTTTCAGGTCTACATTATTTTTTGAACAGCATTGAGACATAAGGACTTCAAAGACTAAAGAGCCTCTGCAGTCTAGAAAATAATATTCAATAATGTTATTTTATTCTTTTCTTTTTCTAGTCTTATGGGTGAAAGATCACTCTATGTAAAATTACTCTTGGCTAGTTCTGGGTTATCACTTACAAGACTGCAGAAACATGTACTGTTCTGCATCAATTCTATAGCAGATGAATAAATAATTAAGCCTCCTAATTCTGTTCTATTGTTTTTCCAATCCTACAATAAAAGGGGTGAGATGTAATTCAGTGTGCTACTTCACTCCTCAAGTCTATCAGATAACATCTAACCTGTTTCAGCAGGAAGCTCGCAGGATCTTAAATTCAATTGAGCCATATTTGTCTGCAATTGTACTGTGGAGATTTGTCAAAATATACACCAACTGGTTTAGACAGATTCCAGCGTTCGAATTCTCTTTAAAAAATGCTAAATTTTATCATCAGTTAATGATATTAAAGCCTTAAAATGTACATCTATAAATTAGTTTTCTTGTGCTACCATAATTTAACATCAGTTCATGAGATTAAAGCCCTATAAAGAAATTGGGCAAAAGAACCCCTTCTTGCTGGCACAGGAAACGCTCAGAGACGGGATGTGAAAAGGTAAGGTCATGCTGCCCCCAGTACCCAGGACACCGAAGATGCTGGCACACTCCGGCGCACTCCCTCGCCTTGATCCCACTTGCTGATGTTTCCTGCACCAACAGGACGGGTTTTTCCTTTTTTCCTTTTATAAGTCAGGACAGGGTTCTTTTGCTCAAAGAAATTTTAGCTTTTATGTGTGACTGATACAAACTCTTCGGTGGCTCCAAAAAACTTTCCTTTCATAGGCGAAGTGAGACAATACTGAAATCTATTATCAACTTACATTCTGGGCTATCAAGGTACTCAAGCCTTGGTAATCAAAACTGAGCTGTTTCAAGGTAGATCTCTTATTAAGTCTGCATTGCTGAGACTAGAAATCAGAATGGACCTACAACGACCACCACCTATTGATGGAGTGGTGTTTGTTGGGATGGAAATGGTTTTTTTCAGTCCCTGCAAATGGTATTCTTCTATATAAGACATGGATTATTGCATCACTCCTTGTGGAATTAGAGGGATTTCTTTTAATTTAGTCCCATCGAGCGTCCCTTTACATGCTGCCTTAGATTCTGGATTTCAATTGAGGCAATACAGGTAAACAATCTTCTCCAAGCTAAAGAATCAATACATCTAGTTATTGGCTTAGGGCTTCAATAAGTAACAAAATACACCTTAAAACAATTTGTAGAGAGTCAAATTCAAATTCCCCCAACCCAAAAGGAAAAAAAATGCAGAGTGATCAAGGAAACAGAACAGAAACAAAAGTATCGTATCACAATCAAAACCAATTGCTGTGTATATTATAAACAAGGGGAAATAGTTTTACCCTTTACATTACAGTTAGGCATAACTAACAATAACCACTATAAACAAATGACTGTTTATGTGGCCTGTAAGGAAGCAAGTTATCTTGCATTAAGCAGCATCCTAAGCACAATCTTCATATTTGGCCTTGAATCTGGAGAAACACTAACACAAGAAATAGCAGCCTTGAGAACTGCTAGTATCTGACTTCTATCCCCACGTGATGTTCTGTCGATGGTAGAATCGAGGGTCTTTTCCAATGTGTCATGCTGAATTGAATTATTCAATACCCATTTGGCCAACTCGGTTCCCTCGTTCAAAGCTGGCTTCCCAGTCAGCAATTCCAGCAGGATAACACCGAAGCTATATACATTCCCAGGCATTGTAACCCTCATTGTATAAGCATACTCTGGAAAGCACAATAACAAGCTCATATATTTAGAGAACTGCAAGAGTAAATGTCTATCTAGAAAATAAAGATACCCTTCAAACAAAGTTAGAATGCTTTATTACTTTCGAAAAGATAAGACTGTTTACCTGGAGGAATATAACCGACAGAACCAGCTACCATTGAAAGGCTCCCTGTGCTTTTTGAAGGATCAATGACCTTATATAGTTCAATATCACCAATCTGAGGTTCCTTCAGAGATTTCAGAAAAATGCTTTTGCTTGAAAGGTCAAGGAGAAGGACTGGACCGCCAGAGCATCCATGGAGAAATGCAAGACCCTGAGCTACTCCAATGGCTACACTGTAACGACTTTCCCAATCTAGAGCATGCCCCAAGCTTCCATGAAGAACATCAAAGAGTGTCCCCTTTTGGGCATATTCATAGAAGATGTAAGCACTATCAGTAGTCAAAACATAAGCAAGAGGGCTCATGATGGTTGTATTGCTTAGCTTCTTTAGGACCCCTAGATCCTCTCCAAACTTTTCATGGCTCCCCAGTTGGAATATCTTGTCAGTCCAGTTGAGCTTCTTGATGTAATAGCTTGCTTCATTAGGCAAGATGCCCTTGAAATAGGTAGAGAACCTGCTCTTCAGCATGATATTGGCAGGGTTTGCTACCGTTTCCATGGCTCTTGTGAAATCGATACTTGACCGATGAGTGACATTGGTGGTTATCATATGATAATTGATAACCCGAGGGGTGGAGAGATGCTCTTCTGGTTGTTGGTTCTCAATGCTGACCCTGTTGAAACGTCTCAAAAACAGTACAGCAATCAATCCGATGACCGCAACAGCAGCTACAGCGGTGACTGCAGCTACAGCTGACACCAAAACTGAATTTTTCTTCATAGATGTAGGGGTTACACCAGAGGTTGTTGTAATGTTTAGAACCTTAGTTCCATTTGTATCAATTGCAATCCCTGGCTGGCGGAAGTTTGGACGGGTACCCCATAGCGGATTGTTGGAAAGTAACAGTACAGTAAGGCTTTTCAGTTCAGCTAGAAACTCTGGGATTTCACCAGTAATTCGTTGTTTGAGAGATCCAAAACCTCCAAAGCATTCAACCTTTTCAGAGTGTCTGGGATATGCCCATCAAAGAGGTTCCTGCTAAGGTTGAGAGCAATCTGCAAGTTACTAGGCATGTTAGGAATCTTCCCACTCAATTTGTTGTTTCCCAACTGTAGTTCTATCAGTGAGTTCATGTTACCAATTGAATTGGGTATTGAACCATTAAATTTGTTGTCCCGTAAGTCAAGTATTGTGAGATTCCCTAAGCTGGAGATTGTAGAAGGGATCGAACTGGTCAATGAATTCCTGCTGATATTCAGTATTGACAAATTTTGTAGTTGTGAATATTGTTGGGGAAAATCTTCAGTAAGTCTGTTAGACTGGAGTTTCATAACCTGAAGTTGATGAAGATTCCGCAACTCTTTCGGCAATGAACCAGAGAGCTCATTTTGAGCAAGATTCAACTCAGCTAAACTGTTAAGTTTGTCTCGAATTCTTGACCCGTTTTGAAGATTGACCCGATCCGACATATTTTGGTGGTGACCCGAATGAAAAATTTTCTGAGATCTGTGATGCAAGCAGAGGGGTTGGCCCAAGCCCGGAGCCCATCACTGATCTCGTATGGGGGTGCGGGGGCGTAGCCCCCACAGTATAGTTCGATGGGATCGATCGCGACCCGATGGGTCGACCCACGATTTTGGAGTATATATAATATACTATTGCTTGTTGAGAAAGTCATTGTATTCTAGGGTTTTCATGCAACTAGGGTTTCAGGGCGAGTTTTTCCTCACCGCTGCTAGGGTGTAATCTCTCTTCTGCATAGTGTATCATCTTCTTCTTCGCCCGAGCACGTAGCACACCACCCTGGTGTGTGAACCTCGTTAAATCTCTGTGTCGTACGGATCTATTGTCTCTTTATTATTCGTGTTTCTTGGTGTTTGATCTAACAAACTGGTATCAGAGCTCTGGGTTACTTCGATCCATGGCTTTAACCAAATACAAAATTGATAGGTTTGACGGCAACATCAGTTTTAGTTTATGGCAGGTTCGAATGATGGTTGTTCTCATGTAGCAGGGTTTGAAGAAAACCCTATTTGGGAAGGTGAAGAAACCTACAACTATATCCAATGATGATTGGAGCGATTTGGATGATAAAGCCCTTTCAACTATTTAGTTGTGTCTTTCGAATGATGTTCTACAGGAAGTTCTCTCCGAGAAAACGGTTGCAGAGTTATGGGTGAAGTTAGAGAACCTCTACCTCACCAAATCCCTCACCAATAGGTTGAGATTGAAGCAACAATTGTATATCCTTCATATGGGTGAAGGTACTTCTATTAAATCCTATATATCTGAGCTCAATTCTATTGTTATTGATTTGAAAAGGATAGATGTTAAAATAGATGATGAAGATTTGGCCCTATTATTGTTATGTTCTCTACCTCCATCTTATAAGCATTTTAGGGATACCATGATTTATGGTAGAGAGACAATCTCTATTGAGGATGTCAAAACGAATCTACAAAGCAAGCAGAAGATTGATGATGAGTTGACAACTACCAATAAATCTGATGGTGTTGGTTTGGTAGCTAGAGGGAGAACGAATGAAAGGGGTTCCGATGGTGACAAAAAGAAGGCTATATCAAAATCTAAGCACAAAAATTTAACCTGCAATTACTATAAGAAAAAGGGGCATATTAAATCTGAATGCTATAAACTTTTAAATAAGCAGAAGGCAGGTGGTGGTGCTCAAAATCAACAGAAAAGAGATGATTCTGCAGAAGCTAATATTCCTGAAGATGAGAGTGAGTCTGATATGCTTTTGGTGACTGATGATAAAGTTAGATCACAGGATGAATGGATTCTTGACTCTGGTTGTTCCTACCATATGTGTCCCAATCGTGAATGATTCTCCACATACGAATCAGTTCTAGGTGGAGTTGTGTTGATGGGAAATAATGCTTCTTGTAAGACTATTGGAATGAGAACGATCAATATCAAGATGTATGATGGCATTGTCAGAACCTTGTCCAATGTCAGGCATGTCCCTGATTTGAAGAAGAATCTCATTAGTTTAGGCACTCTTGATTCAAATGGGTGCAAGTATACAGCTGAAGGTGGAGTCATGAAGATCAGCAAGGGTATTCTCTTATTGATGAAAGAAATCAAGATTGGCAGTTTGTATGTGTTGCAGGGTACTACAATTACTCGGTCTGTTGCAGCAGCTTCATCATTTATGTTTGAATCAGATGTCACAAATTTATGACACATGAGGTTAGGTCATATGAGTGAAAGAGGGATGACATCATTAAGTAAAAGGGGCTTGTTGTGTGGTCAGAGTACAGGAGCAATGGAGTTCTGTGAGCATTGTATGTTTAGGAAGCAGAAAAGAGTTAGTTTCAGTACTGCTATTCACAGGACCAAGGGAACTTTGGACTACATTTATTTAGACCTATGGGGGCCCTCCAGGGTTGCTTCAAAGGGGGCTGGTGCAAGGTACTTGCTTACTTTCATTGACGATTTCTCTAGGAAGGTTTGGGTCTATTTCTTGAAGCACAAAAATGAAGTATTTGTCACTTTCAAATAGTGGAAGAATTTGCTTGAGAAGCAAACCGGGAAACAAATTAAAAGGTTGAGAACCGATAATGGCCTAGAGTTTTGTGAAAGTGACTTTAATGAGTTCTGCAAAAATGAAGGTATTGCAAGACACCATACAGTTGTTAAAACACCCCAGCAGAATGGAGTGGCGGAGCGTATGAATAGAACCTTGTTAGAAAAGGCAAGGTGTATGTTATCAAATGCAGGATTGGGCAAGGAGTTCTGGGCAGAAGCAGTTAACACAACAACCTTGTTGGTGAATCGATCTCCTTGTACAGCTATTGAGTGCAAGACTCCAGAAGAAATTTGGTCAAGTAAACCTGCAGACTACTGAAATTTAAAAGTATTTGGATGTCCTGCTTATGCATATGTAAATGAAGGGAAGTTGGAACCTAGGGCTAAGAAATGCATTTTTCTTGGGTATGGATCTGGAGTGAAAGGATACAGGTTGTGGTGTTCTGATCCAAAGTCTCTAAAATTTCTTATTAGCAAAGATGTTACTTTTGATGAATCTGCTATGGTGCATCCTAGGAAAAAAGCTCCTATTCATTGTGATGAAGGTCAAGAAAAATCTAGAGAGAAGGTGGAGTTTGAAATTAGTGGTTCATCTTCAAACAAAGCATAATCTACTTTAGTCCAGTTGCCTACTTTTACTGAAGGAGATGATGCTCAAGAGAATCAAGAAGAAGAGCGGTACAACATTGCTAAGGATAGACCAAGGAGGAATATTAGACAACCACAAAAGTATGGGCATGCTGAATTTGTTGCTTATGCATTGTTTGTCGCAGATACAATTGAAAATAGTGAGCCTGCAACATATACTGAAGCTATTGCTTCAATTGATTCTACAAAATGGTTGATTGTCATGAATGATGAGATGGAATCTCTTCATAAAAATCAGACTTGGGAGCTTGTGAAGCCGAGAATAGGGAAAAAAATTGTTGGTTGCAAATGGATCTTCAAGAAGAAGGAATCTGCCTCAGGTGTTGAAGATGCTAGATACAAGGCACGTTTGGTTGCAAAGGGCTACAGTCAGGTACAAGGAATTGATTATAATGATGTTTTCTCACCTGTTGTTAAGCATAGTTCTATTCGTGTCCTACTTACTTTAGTTGCTATGCATGATTTGGAGTTGGAGCAACTTGATGTGAAAACAACATTCTTGCATGGTGAACTAGAAGAACAGATTTATATGCATCAACTTGAAGGGTTTGTTATTGAAGGTAAGGAGAACCATGTATGCTTGTTGAAGAAGTCCCTATATGGTTTAAAACAGTCTCCTAGACAGTGGTATAAAAGGTTTGATTCAGTTATGGCTAGTTTTGGATACTCCAAGTGTCAATATGACTGTTGTGTTTATTTCACAAAGCTCTTTGATGGGTCATTCATATATTTGTTGCTTTATGTTGAAGATATGTTGATTGCAGTAAAAGATAGGAATGAGGTCAATAGATTAAAAGAATAATTAAGTTCTGAATTTGAGATGAAAGATTTGGGGGCAGCAAGGAAGATCCTTGGTATGGAGATCAAGAGGGATAGAAAAGCAGGGAAGCTGTGGCTATCTCAACAAAAGTACACTGAGAAGGTATTGAATCGTTTTGGCATGAAAGATGCCAAACCTGTAACTACTCCTCTTGCATCTCATTTTAGACTTTCAACTGCTCTATCACCTAAGACAGATGAAGAGGTGGAGTACATGTCATGTGTTCCATACTCTAGTGCAGTTGGCTCCGTTATGTATGCTATGGTTTGCACTCGTCCTGACATTTCACAAGCTGTCAGTGTGGTGAGCAGATATTTGTCATGTCCAGGGTAAAGCTCATTGGGAAACAGTGAAGTTGATACTTAGGTACTTGAAAGGGACCTCTGGTGTTTGTTTGGAGTTTGGGAGGAATGGTGATAGTTTATCTGGTTATGTTGATTCAGATTATGCAGGTGATCTTGATAAGAGAAGGTCACTCACAGGCTATGTATTTACTCTTGGAGGAAGTACGATTAGTTGGAAAACTACTTTACAGGCTATAGTTGCATTATCTACTACTGAAGCAGAGTATATGGCAATGACTGAGGCAATTAAAGAAGCTATTTGGCTTAGAGGTTTGT
>NC_056559.1:26021050-26026909 GCF_013358625.1 Macadamia integrifolia
TGCTGTTTAGGTTTAGGTTCGACAATCTTCACTTTCTTATCTTCAATTTTGAAGTCAAACGGCCGGCATTTGAATTTGTTGATGCTTTTCTGTACGAGTACATGTTTTAGATTTGAACCCTATCTCTCTTTTTTGTTAGTTAATTGGAGAATTTTCAGGTCTACATTATTTTTTGAACAGCATTGAGACATAAGGACTTCAAAGACTAAAGAGCCTCTGCAGTCTAGAAAATAATATTCAATAATGTTATTTTTATTCTTTTCTTTTTCTAGTCTTATGGGTGAAAGATCACTCTATGTAAAATTACTCTTGGCTAGTTCTGGGTTATCACTTACAGGACTGCAGAAACATGTACTGTTCTGCATCAATTCTATAGCAGATGAATAAATAATTAAGCCTCCTAATTCTATTCTATTGTTTTTCCAATCCTACAATAAAAGGGGTGAGATGTAATTCAGTGTGCTACTTCACTCAAGTCTATCAGATAACATCTAACCTGTTTCAGCAGGAAGCTCGCAGGATCTTAAATTCAATTGAGCCATATTTGTCTGCAATTGTACTGTGGAGATTTGTCAAAATATACACCAACCGGTTTAGACAGATTCGAGCGTTCGAATTCTCTTTAAAAAATGCTAAATTTTATCATCAGTTAATGATATTAAAGCCTTAAAATGTACATCTATAAATTAATTTTCTTGTGCTACCATAATTTAACATCAGTTCATGAGATTAAAGCCCTATAAAGAAATTGGGCAAAAGAACCCCTTCTTGCTGGCACGGGAAACGCTCAGAGATGGGACGTGAAAAGGTAAGGTCATGCTGCCCCCAGTACCCAGGACACCGAAGATGCTGGCACACTCCCTCGCCTTGATCCCACTTGCTGATGTTTCCTGCACCAACAGGACGGGTTTTTCCTTTTTTACTTTTATAAGTCAGGACAGGGTTCTTTTGCTCAAAGAAATTTTAGCTTTTATGTGTGACTGATACAAACTCTTCGGTGGCTCCAAAAAACTTTCCTTTCATAGGCGAAGTGAAACAATACTGAAATCTATTATCAACTTACATTCTGGGCTATCAAAGTACTCAAGCCTTGGTAATCAAAACTGAGCTGTTTCAAGGTAGATCTCTTATTAAGTCTGCATTGCTGAGACTAGAAATCAGAATGGACCTACAAAGACCACCACCTATTGATGGAGTGGTGTTTGTTGGGATGGAAATGGTTTTTTTCAGTCCCTGCAAATGGTATTCTTCTATATAAGACATGGATTATTGCATCACTGCTGTGGAATTAGAGGGATTTCTTTTAATTTAGTCCCATCGAGCGTCCCTTTACATGCTGCCTTAGATTCTGGATTTCAATTGAGGCAATACAGGCAAACAATCTTCTCCAAGCTAATGAATCAATACATCTGGTTATTGGCTTAGGGCTTCAATAAGTAACAAAATACACCTTAAAACAATTTGTAGAGAGTCAAATTCAAATTCCCCCAACCCAAAAGGAAAAAAAATGCAGAGTGATCAAGAAGGGAAACAGAACAGAAACAAAAAGTATCATATCACAATCAAAACCAATTGCTGTGTATATTATAAACAAGGGGAAATAGTTGTACCCTTTACATTACAGTTAGGCATAACTAACAATAACCACTATAAACAAATGACTGTTTATGTGGCCTGTAAGGAAGCAAGTTATCTTGCATTAAGCAGCATCCTAAGCACAATCTTCATATTTGGCCTTGAATCTGGAGAAACACTAACACAAGAAATAGCAGCCTTGAGAACTGCTAGTATCTGACTTCTAACCCCAAGTGATGTTCTGTCGATTGTAGAATCGAGGGTCTTTTCCAATGTGTCACGCTGAATTGAATTATTCAATACCCATTTGGCCAACTCGGTTCCCTCGTTCAAAGCTGGCTTCCCAGTCAGCAATTCCAGCAGGATAACACCGAAGCTATATACATTCCCAGGCATTGTAACCCTCATTGTATAAGCATACTCTGGAAAGCACAATAAACAAGCTCATATATTTAGAGAATTGCATGTGTAAATTTGACTATCAAGAAATAAAGAAATCATCTAAACAAAGTTAGAATGCTTTATTACTTTCGAAAAGATAAGACTGTTTACCTGGAGGAATATAACCGACAGAACCAGCTACCATTGAGAAAGGCTCCCTGTGCTTTTTGAAGGATCAATGACCTTATATAGTTCAATATCGCCAATCTGAGGTTCCTCCAGAGATTTCAGAAAAATGCTTTTGCTTGAAAGGTCAAGGAGAAGGACTGGACCACCAGAGCATCCATGGAGAAATGCAAGACCCTGAGCTACTCCAATGGCTACACTGTAACGACTTTCCCAATCTAGAGCATGCCCCAAGCTTCCGTGAAGAACATCAAAGAGTGTACCCTTTTGGGCATATTCATAGAAGATGTAAGCACTATCGGTAGTCAAAACATAAGCAAGAGGGCTCATGATGGTTGTATTGCTTAGCTTCTTTAGGACCCCTAGATCCTCTCCAAACTTTTCATGGCTCCCCAGTTGGAATATCTTGTCAGTCCAGTTGAGTTTCTTGATGTAATAGCTTGCCTCATTAGGCATGATGGCCTTGAAATAGGTAGAGAACCTGCTCTTCAGCAGGATATTGGCAGGGTTTGCTACCGTTTCCATGGCTCTTGTGAAATCGATACTTGACCGATGAGTGACATTGGTGGTTATCATATGATAATTGATAACCCGAGGGGTGGAGAGATGCTCTTCTGGTTGTTGGTTCTCAATGCTGACCCTGTTGAAACGTCTCAAAAACAGTACAGCAATCAATCCGATGACCGCAACAGCAGCTACAGCTGACACCAAAACTGAATTTTTCTTCATAGATGTAGGGGTTACACCAGAGGTTGTTGTAGTATTTAGAACCTTAGTTCCATTTGTATCAATTGCAATCCCTGGCTGGCGGAAGTTTGGACGGGTACCCCATAGCGGATTGTTGGAAAGTAACAGTACAGTAAGGCTTTTCAGTTCAGCTAGAAACTCTGGGATTTCACCAGTAAATTCGTTGTTTGAGAGATCCAAAACGTCCAAAGCATTCAACCTTTTCAGAGTGTCTGGGATATGCCCATCAAAGAGGTTCCTGCTAAGGTTGAGAGCAATCTGCAAGTTACTAGGCATATTAGGAATCTTCCCACTCAATTTGTTGTTTCCCAACTGTAGTTCTATCAGTGAGTTAATGTTACCAATTGAATTGGGTATTGAACCATTAAATTTGTTGTCCCGTAAGTATTGTGAGATTCCCTAAGCTGGAGATTGCAGAAGGGATCGAACTGGTCAATGAATTCCTGCTGATATTCAGTATTGACATATTTTGTAGTTGTGAATATTGTTGGGGAAAATCTTCAGTAAGTCTGTTAGACTGGAGTTTCATAACCTGAAGTTGATGAAGATTCCCCAACTCTTTCGGCAATGAACCAGAGAGCTCATTCTGAGCAAGATTCAACTCAGCTAAACTCTGAAAGTTTCTCAGTTGTGGTGGAATTAACCCGATCAATCTGTTGTTATCGAGCTCGAGATAAGTCAATTGTGAAAGCATTCCATCGGCTAGAAAACAGATGGAACCTTCAAGAATATTGCTCCCCAGTCTCAAGCGAATCAAGCTCTGTGAAATGTTCGATGGAATCAACCCTTCCAATAAATTTTAAGACGGATCAACAGACTGCAAATTTGGTGATGACAGAAAGTCTGATGGGATTGAACCATTTAAGTTGTTATAACTTAGGTCCAAAGTCCCCAGATATCTTGAAATTCCAGAAGGAATATTTCCAGAAAAGTGATTCTGATTAGCAGCAAACCGAGAGAGTGTCTCAATCCTAGAAAGAATCGAAGGAATTCCTCCACTAAGATTATTGGATGATAGAAGGAGGGTCTCCAACTTGGAGAGTTGTCCTATCCTATCAGAAAGAGACCCAGAAAGCTGATTACTACTGAGATCAAGTAGAACAAGAGATGTGTAATTCATCAGCTCTTCAGGTATTTGACCGTTAAAGTAGTTATTCGCAAGCTCCAACTCTTCCAAAGCCATGGCTTTACCAAGTTGAGTAGGAACAGAGCCAATGAACTGGTTGAAGCTCAGGTTCAAGCTTCTGATTCCAACTGACCCATTTAATTGAGAATCAATACTTCCGGTTAATGAATTATAGGACAAGTCCAAGTGCTGTAACCCACCCAAACCACTAAATTAGGCAAAGGACCAGACAATCTGTTCTGGCTGAAATTCAATGTGTTGAGCCTTGTTGGTGTATGATGTATTGTATTCTGTCGCAGTTTAATCCAGGGAATACTGGTGCAGCACCTAAACAGGCAGGATGGTGGTCCCGTTAGCCGGTTAGGGGGCCGTGGGGGTTGCAAGGGGGGCAGGAGGCCTCCCTGCATAGCAGGGGGTGTAGGGGGGCACAACCCCCCGCTCGAATTTTTTATTTGAAGGCAATTGTAGTTTAATCCCGATTAGGGTTTTTTTTGCTATATATTTGTAGCGAGAGTTTCTTTCTCTGTAATGCAAGCAATACTGAGAGGTGTGAGGATGAGCACTGTAACCCTATTCTCCATTGATAGTGAAGCAGGATCTCATCTCACCGGGGACGTAGGCAACCTTGCCGAACCTCGTAAAATCCGTGTGCATTGTTTGTTTTGTATTTCCATTATCTTCTGCATTGTTTTAGGGTTGCGTTTCTACAAACCTATCAATCCTTCCACAGTCTCTGATGAAATCTTTAGGGATGATTGTCAAAGAATTTTCGGAGAAATCAAGGGACTTTAAAGTATCAATTTGGCACAAATCAGGTAGAAAATCAGAGTAATAAAGATTCGAAGAGCGAAAAGAGAGATGGATAATGGATTCATTGTTGTTACTGCAAGTGACTCCTTTCCATGAACATGGACATGGGTCCGTTTCATTAAGATAAGCGGAGAGCTTATTCATGGCGTTCTTCTGTTTTTCTGGGAGTTGAGACGATACCTCAGGAATGAAGAACAAAAGAATGAAAGAAAAGGAGAAGCAGAGGAGGGGTGAGACATGCTCATACCTGCCCATTTTAGCTTGAACGAGTTTATCCTACTCCATGTTTCTGAAAGGAGTAACAGAAGGACAAGGAAGGGTAAAAGCTTGGAGGAACAGAGAACACAGGGATGGGGAAGATGGGATTTTGAGATGTTTTGTTGTTGGATGGTATGTTAATGGTAGGAAACTTGGAATGGGCGTGTTTGATTAGGAAGAAAACGGAGCAGAATGGACTTGCTGACTTTGGCGGGCTCTGTTGTTAGTCAAAGTTTACCAAAATGCATTAATTTATTCTACTTCCTTGACTTTGACTGGCACTGTTAGTCTAAGTCCAACAAAAAACATGGTGGGCATCACTTTTGATCTACCAAAAAAAAAAAAAAAAGGGCATCACTTTTGTTGGAAAACCTTCTTTCTTTTCTTTTTTTTTTCAAGGAATAGATAATGGGAACACATTCTCTGACCCGGAGGATGCCCCTGCGACCAGACAAGGGGTGCAAAATGACCATCGTGCCCCTCCTAGTCGATGTTCTTGTGTGCTTTCTCATTGGCCGGGGCACTTGCATGGGGCCATGCTCCAGACAGAGTTCATTTTCTCAGATATAATGGTTTATGCATCTCTGACTCTATGGAACTCAGATTTGCACTCTCACAGAAGACATACACATTTTCAGTTATCAGTAACTGTCTTGATTAGATGATAATAATAATAATAATAATCTTCAAGCAAAAGAATCTTTTTTATTATTATTAATAATAATATTCAAGCTTATAAATATCTTCTCCAAGCTAAAGAATCTTTTTTTTTTTTT
>NC_056559.1:26026929-26049436 GCF_013358625.1 Macadamia integrifolia
GGCAACAGCAACTACAGCAGCAACTGCAACTACAACTGACACCAAAACTGAATTTCTCTTCTTTGATGAAGTAGGAGTTGCACCAGATGTCGTAGTGTTTATTTTTACGACGTTAGTTCCACTGGTATCAATGACAATCCCTGGTTGGTTGAAGCGCGGACGAGTACCTGATAATGGATTGTTGGAAAGCAACAGTACTGTAAGGCTTTGCATTGTAGTTAGAAACTCTGGGATTTTACCAGTGAAGTCATTGTTTGAGAGATCCAAAACCTCTAAAGCATTCAACCCACTCAGAGTGTCTGGGATATGCCCAGCAAAGAGGTTCCTACTGAGGTTGAGAGCAATCTGCAAGTTACTAGGCATACTAGGAATCCTCCCACTCAATTTGTTGTTTCCCAGCTGGAGTTCTATCAGCGACTTCATGTTCCCAATTGAATCGGGTATTGAACCACCAAATCTGTTATCACGTAAATCGAGTATTGTGAGATTCCCTAAGCTGGATATTTCAGAAGGGATCGAGCTGGTCAATGAATTCCTGCTGATATTCAGTATAGACAGCTTCCGTAGTTGTGAATATTGTGGAGGAATTTCTCCTGTAAACCTGTTGGATTGGAGCTTCATAACCTGAAGTTGATTAAGATTTCCCAACTCTTTCGTTAATGGACCATAGAACTCATTCTCAGCAAGATTCAACAGAGCTAAACTCTGAAAGGTTCCTACTTGTGGAGGAACAGACCCGGTGAATCTATTGTTATTGAGCTCGAGATAAGTCAAATTTGAAAGCGTTTCATTGGCCAGAGAAGTGATTGTACCATTAAGAGAATTGAACCCAAGTCTTAACCTAATCAAGCTCTGCGAAAAGTTGGAAGGAATCGGCCCTTCCAATGAATTATAAGACAGATCAATAGACTGCAAAGTTGATGATGACAGAAGGTCTGATGGGATTGAACCGCTTAACTTGTTGTAACTAAGGTCCAAAATCCCCAGATATCTTGAAATCCCAGAAGGAATTATGCCAGAAAAGCTATTCTGATAAGCAGCAAACCGAGAGAGTGTCTTAATACTTGAAAGACTCTCAGGAATTCCTCCACTAAGATGATTGGCTGACAGAATAAGGATCTTCAACTTGGAGAGTTGTCCTATCCTATCGGAAACAGGCCCAGAAAGTATATTACTACTGAGATCAATCAGAGCTAGAGATTTGTAATTCATAAGCTCTTCAGGGATTTGACCTCTAAAATGGTTGTTCTTGAGCTGCAACTCTTCCAAAACCATGGCTTTACCAAGTTGGGTAGGGATTGAACCATTGAACTGGTTGAAGCTAAGATTCAAGCTTCTGATTCCAACTGGCCCATTTAATTGAGAATCAATACTTCCAGCTAATGAATTATAGGACAAGTCCAAGTACTGTAACCCACCAAAACCACTAAAATTAGGCAAAGGACCAGACAATCTGTTCTGACTGAAATTCAAGTGATTGAGCCCATTAATCCGTCTACAGTCTCTGATGAAATCACTAGGGATGGTTGTCAAAGAATTTATGGAGAAATCAAGGTACTCTAAAGTATCAATTTGGCACAAATCAGTAAGAAAATCAGACTGAGAGAGTCTCGAAGAGGGAAAAGAGAGACGGATGATGGATCGACCGTTGTCGCTGCAAGTGACTCCTTTCCATGAACATGGATTTGAGTTACTTTCGTTAAGATAAGTAGAGAGCTTTTTCATGGCGTCCTTCTGGGTTTGAGGGAGTTGAGACAGTACCACAGGAATGAAGAACAAAAGAATGAAAGTAAAGGAGAAGAAGAAGCAGAGAAGTGGTGAGACATGCGCATACCTGACCATATTCGCTTGGATGAGCTTCTCCTACTCCACGTTTTTGAAGGGAGTAACAGAAGGACAGGGGAAGGCTTAAAGAGTTAAGGAGCAGAGAAAACAGAGAAGGGGGAATTGGGATTTTGAAGGGGAGTTGGATACTTGGATGGTGTGTTAATGGTGGGAAACTTGGAATGGGTGTGTTTTGACTAGGAAGAAAAACACAGTAGACTGGACTTGCAGAAAAATGTTTCTTTCTCCTTCCATGACTTTGACTGGCAATGGCTAGTCCAAGTCTACCGATTACCAAATGAGATTGTGGGCTCCAGTTTTGGTGGGAAAGTGGCATTTTTTTAAGGGATTATATACAGTTCTCACTACTCAGTAACTGTCTTTGATTAAATAATGTTAATAATAATACTAAAATAAATTTTAAACATTGATAGATGGTGGGTCTTTTTTTTTTTGACAGGAATGATGGGTCATTTTCACAGTTGGATAATGAGGTTACAGTCTAACTGAGTCACATATCAAATTCGGAGTTGAACTCAATCAAGTAACCTTTTTTGTATTGGCATACATGTCGTGTATGTTCTTGTATGTATTATCAGTATTTTAGATATAATTGTGCTCTCTTTTAACTCCAATTGGGAAGAGATGGTTTGGATTAATGAAAACATAAAATTGGATGGCTAATATTTGTCTTGTGATTTCATAATAAAACCTTAAATAATCTTACATATCTCTTTTAAGTCTGAGTCATCATTTGTCTCCGTTGATAAGTTTTAGCAATGTTTCATATGCATTCTTGAAAATAGATTTTACGGCTACGGCTACTCAGTGTTCTGAGACCCATTTCAGATGCAAAATCTAATCCAAGAATGGATACCAAAACACTGCCTTAATTTAGAAGCATTATATCACTCCCAAAACGATGACAAAATGATTTGACGGTACTGGTATAATAGATCTAAAGGAAAAGTTTATAAGAGTGCAACTCCTACACTAACATCTATGTGTCTATATCTCTCCTCCTCCCCATAAAATGACATCCCTACCCCCTACAGGTGTACGAGTAAAGCTTCAAAGAAGTTGTCGCTTGGGCCTCGCATAGGTGTAGGATCCACACTCTCGGACAGAAAACCTTTCCCCTCTAGATCTAATAGATATTGGAGGATGACAATTTATAATAGAACTAGAGGGGTGGAAAACAGTTTTGATTTACATTTAGGGAAAAATTGTCCCACGACACGAGAGTACAATTTTCCTCTCACATGGTTTTTTATTTCTCTCTCGTGCTCTGTGATTTTCTTGTGAATGATATCATGTCAGACCAACCATTGGTGTGGCATGTAGATTCCTACCCACATTGGCATCTTTTTTTTTTTTAAATGATAGATTTCTTAATAACAACTTGATCGAATGATTTGAAAAATTATTGACAAAAAGTTCCCTGCAGCAAATTGCCAATCCGTCTGGGTTAAAATTTGACATAAAAAAAAAAAAAAAAAAAAAAAAACCCTGATATGTAGACTTATAATATTTGTGTAAATTAATGGCTGGTCCAACATGCAATGGTCTAAAGTGAGTGTGAATGGTGATTTGGAGCGCAGTGGTCGGCTGCCATCCAATGGGTTTGGTGTAAGTCCAAGGATGTCAAGTGATGGATTACTCTCCCACTATCATTGGGGGCAGCCTGCCACCTACATTGTCTTCTCCATATACTCTCCCACCTTCTCCTCGGCCCCTCTGGATGCCCAATCCCCCTCCGACCACCACTATGGTGGAGCCACCTTAGCAAAGGAAAAAGTGAGTTTAAATGGTGACTTTTGAGGCTATTTTGGATTCTAGAGTCTAGAGTCTAGAGTCTAACCCAGAAACACTTTACCCAAAAAAAAAAAAAAACAACCCTCAAGCACTTCTTAAGTATAGTCTTTTGCCCCTTGCGCAACGGAAAGGCTTGACTATCCTTATTGACCCAAAACCTTAAACCATTTTTTCAATTTTTACCAACCATTTTACTATAATATTGCCCTTAAGTCCCTTGCAATTGAATTTTTTGGACTTCTTATTTCCGACAGTTTTTTTTTTCATCACATGGTAAGCATCATTGTGTAATTTTCGCTCTCCTTCCCATTAGGATCTATATCCTCTTTAGTGCCCTAGCATGCCCAAAGCACATTGGACGGTTAGCAGCACACAAATATGTACCTTTGGTCATCGGATGCGTGTCAGGAGCACTGTGCATACTTGAGAGGATCTAATTACCTCTTCCTCCCCTCCTGTAGAGTTGCATAGATTTCCCACGATGGATAAATTCCCGTTCACTGTTTGATACTGGGAAATTCGGTCCTTTAATTTGGAATTATATATGTTATAAAAAAGGGGAGAAAAAAGAGAAATATTTTAAAGAAAAAAAAAATTAACTTTCTTGGAATCTACCCTGATGATCAGAACAGATATGACACCACCTAAGAAATCTGGCCATTCTCACATAAATCTATCAAATGGTCTAAAATCTATTATTAAATTGAAGAAACTACAATGATAAGATTATGTTGGCCAAGCCCAACTTAGAAGAATGCGGTGAACTTCTTTTCCTCAATTATTAATTTAAGGCAATCTTGAATTTTTACAATCTTCTCAAATAAATCATTTGGTAATGAAAAAAGGAAACGCGCGATGCTATTATGTGGATTCCTTTATTTATCATTTCACATTTTTTTTTTATGAGGAAGTGTTTTTTGGTGAGAGATTATGGTTTCTACATATGTGTGACGATCAGTGAAAACACATAAGGAAGCATCCACAGAGATGTCCTAATGTTTCTGGATGTAGTCCAAATTGTCTGCAGTAGATGGTGAGGTGCAGTGAATATTTAACAGTTGAGAGGGTCCGACCATGCATCACAGCCGTTGGATGCTCATTACACCTCACTGTTTGGTCGCAGATGATTTTTTTTATGCTTTTAGATGTAAAGGTCACATTCTCCCACAAAAACCTTTTTCCCTTTCTTTTATATATATCCTTTCACATTTTATCCTTGGGGTCCACATTCTCTCTTAACATTAAATGCTTATACTTATTGGACGATTTATCACCTACAATGCCTTTTAGTGCGTGAAAAATTGCATGCTGACGTCGTAGAGAAGCTCACCACCTTAGGTAATATAGAATGGTGGTTGTGGTTGGGGGTTTCCACTTTCTTTCTCCATTGTCTGAATTGATGGGAGTGATTTTTTAGCCATCTCTTAAAAGAGTCAAAAGAGATTTTATGAATTCATTTGGGCATTTTACTTCATCTTCATTCATCTCATTTTATTTTAAGGCCTCTCACATTAAGTTATTTATCATTTACAACCCATGTGGATGAAACATAGATTTGAAAATAATTCGGACCATTTAGAAGTCAAAAGAAGGCAATAAGACAATGATACAAAATAACTGTTAAGGGTTCTTGTTAAGTTTGTCTCGAATTCTTGACCTGTTTGGAAGATTGACCCGATTCGACATATTTTGGTGGCGACCCGAATGGGAAATTTTCTGAGATCTGTGATGGAAGCAGAGGGCTTGGGCCGATAGGCCCAAGCCCGGAGCCCATCACTGATCTCGTATGGGGGTGCGGGGGCTACGCCCCCGCGGTATGGTTCGACCGGATTGACCGCGACCCGATGGGTCGAACCACTATTTGGAGTATATATATATAATGTACTGTTGCTTGTTGAGAGTCATTGTATTCTAGGGTTTTCACAAAGCTAGGGTGTAATCCTTCTTCTGCATAGTGAATCATCTTCTTCTTCGCCCGAGGACGTAGCACACCACCCTGGTGTGTGAACCTCGTTAAATCTCTGTGTCGTACGGATCTATTGTCTTTCTTTATTCGTGTTTCTTGGTGTTTGATCTAACAGTTCTCATAAGTGGGACCCATAAGGGTTTTTCATCTTTCAGCATTTAGCATTATAGTTGGACCCACATTCACAAAAGAAGATTTCTCTTTCATTGGAAATATAAGACACTTTGGAAGACTTGGAAACTCCAAGTCTCTCTCTAGCGTGGGGGTTGGGGTAGAAATTTGGGTTTTGCAATTTTAGTCTTCTTGGCAATCAGACTTTGCTCTTTTCCTCCCAATTCACCATTTTTTTTTGTTTGTTTGCTTCACCTTACTTTTTAAAGGATTGATGACTTCCAAGTCTTTTCCAGCTTAAAAAACGCGAAATTCCTTTCCCATGTTTCACGGTATAAGAGAATGGACTAAAAAGAAAATTTTAATAGAATGTACCACCAAGTTTCCGTTGGGGATCCGCCTAGAAGACGAAATTAATAATTTTACATAAATTTGATGTAAAGATTTATAAGCATTTGAATATTTTTTTTTAACAATTAGCTTTTAAAGATGAGTTTTATCCAAATCCCTGACAACATAAATACCATCGAATGACTCACGGATGGGATAGTTTCAACACCAATTGATTGAGGGTAAGAGTGATGATGGAACAAGAATTCCATCTCTTGTAATATCGGTGAAGGAAAACTTTTGTCTAATACAAATATCTAGTAACATGGTTTAAAAACTCTGAATTTATGGAATCCGGGAATGTGGATCTATCTGAGTTGATATTAGAATCAACATATTCTAAGTATCTACGTTTTGACCTACAGGGTCAGTCCGAACTGTATAGGAAAGAATCGGGATCATTTTTACTTTAAAACCTTGTCTAATGTCAGATGTTTAACCTAAGGAAATTCCATTTTTATTATCAGATGAAATATTGTCTATGTTTCGATGGAACCTTTCTTTCTTCTTGTATTGTTAGCTAGATAATGAAAATTCCCTTTGGAGGAGGAACCTTTCCAAGGAGCCTTTGGACTTCCAACGTTTCTTTCAACCCATGGGTGTCAATGGGTCAGGGTTTTTAAACCCCAACCCAACCCCAAAGGTCTTCTAACTCAGTCCATTAAGTCTGGCTGGATATGTCAATCTAGGCCCAATCCGGTCCTGATTGATCTCGATTGGGACTGGATAGGACGGATAAACCCTTATGTTATGTATTGGTGAATTTAAAAATATAGTATAGCCAACTTCAAGTTCCAGTTCCTCTCACCTTCCTACACCATTAACCTCTTGAATGCCTTATTTCCCATCAGTTTTCCCATCCGCAATTTTTCAAACCCATGAATCTCCAGTTTCATTTTTCCTCACCCTGTTGAACAGTGTACGGAAACCTATCTTATTTACTCATGGTACCTTTTGTCAACCTATCATTGATAACACAATCAACCCTATTAAGTTTACCTCATATTCTTGACCTATTTTGAAGATTGATATGATTCGACATATTTTGATAACGATTTAAATGGAAAGTTTTCTAAGATATATAATGAAAGCAAAGAGATATAATTTGATAAGATCGATCGTAACCCAATAGGTCGACCCAAGACTTGAAGTATATAATATACTATTGTCTTGTTGAAAAAGGTCATTGTATTTTATGGAGTTTTTCGAGCTAGGGTTTCAAGGCAAGTTTTCTTACCGTTACTTAGGTATAATCTCTCTTCTGCATAGTGAAACATCTTCTTCTTCGCCCGATGATGTAGCACACCACTTTGGTGTGTGAACCTTGTTAAATCTTTGTGTTGTGAGATCTTGTCTTGGTTTATTTATCGTATTTCTTAGTGCTTGCTCTAACAAACCCAATGACTTCCAAACTCCACTTGAGCAATAAATGCCTCTCACCATTTTGCCAAAAATACTCAAACACACCGACAAACCCACAGTTACTTGAAAAAGATCGGTGCTCCTTTATCTTCTGGTTCCAGCCACCACCTCAAGAAAATGGCTAACCCTTCCCCACTTTCCAACTTTGCTAAAAACCCACCACCATCAACTGTGAAATCCTTCTGGGGGGCTCCATCCATCAACTTTGGTGAAGACCTATCAACCCGATCATGTAACCCCTCGGCAACCTCTTTTGTGGGGCTGCTTGTCAACAAACCCTTCCCTAGCTCAACTGATTTAAGGGACAAACTGGTGTCACTTTGGGATCCCAGTGGTGCCATCTTTATTTGTTGTATTGACCATGGCTCGTTCTGTGACGTCCCGAGACCCGGCCTATTTTTGGACATCAATGGTTCACAGGATCTGTAAGTTCTAGGCGATAATAAACCAGAGTAGTATCCACACAAGCATAAGTGCAAGCAGAATTCAACTAAACTAATATATTATTAAAATTTAAGGTTCAAATATCTAATTCAAATTTCAAACTTAAAGTAAAGTTGAATTAAAGTATGTCTTCAAAGTCTAACTCAAGGTCTACATCATCTAAAAATAAAAATCATTGTTTTCTTCAAATCCATAAGCAATGTCCTCCTGCTAATCAACTATAAGTTCAACATTCACGTCATCTCCATAATAGTCCTCACCAACGTCATCTGGAAGTTATGAGAGTAAGTCTCTGGGAAAAAACTTGGTGAGTAGAACCACAACATTAAACATGTTTGAAATCATGATCATATAACTAATATCAGGAAAGACATATACAATATTGTTAAGTTTGTCTCAAATTCTAGACCCGTTTTGAAGATTGACCCGATCCGACATATTTTGGTGGCGACCCGAATGAAAAATTTTCTGAGATCTGTGATGAAAGCAGAGGGGTTCGGCCCAAGCCCGGAGCCCATCACTGATCTTGTATGGAGGTGTGGGGGCATAAGCCCAGTGGTATGGTTCGATCGGATCGACCGTGACCCGATGGGTCAACCCGCGATTTGGAGTATATATAATGTACTGTTGCTTGTTGAGAAAGTCATTGTATTTTGGGGTTTTTCGAGCTAGGGTTTCAGGGCGAGTTTTTCCTCACCGCTGCTAGGGTGTAATTTCTCTTCTGCATAGTGAATCATCTTCTTCTTCGCTCGAGGACGTAGCACACCACCCTGGTGTGTGAACCTCGTTAAATCTCTGTGTCGTACAGATCTATTGTCTCTTTATTATTCGTGTTTCTTGGTGTTTGATTTTACAAATATAATATAAAATTTTCAAGAAGATAAAGAATAAACATATCACACATACTTACATTGTTACATTTATAATTGCCACATAAGTACATATGATGATTCAAAAGAAACTAAACAATAAGTTCACAATATCATCCATGAATGATCAATGTGTCATAGTACCATATTATCTCTACTCAAAATATAGAAACTCGTAGAAGCTAGCTAGTGTCCAACCTCTCAAAGACAAAGTCATACCTCCCGAAGGTCAAGTAACAATTGATAGATCCTGTCGAGGATAGGTGCATCATCTAGTAATTTATAGTTCCACTAAGAAAAAGTCTAGTAAACCAATCATCACCTCAACATTATAATGCCAATGTTGATAAGGCGAGACAACAACAAAAAAATCAACCAATAACGAAAAATATATATAAATACAAATAAATTCAAAATTCAAATGTGATCAATACTATAATTCCACCCTATCAATCCCCATGTAAATATGAAATCAATTTTAGTTTTAATTTTGTAAAAGTCATCAAAACAACTACACATAACAAATCAATGATTAAGGAGGTCTCACATCCCTCCTCAACCAAGGCTAGTAATGTAAAGCATTATTACTACAACAAATAATGCATCTCATAAATCAAAATAGTAAATTTATCTAAGCTAGTGTTTCTAAAAACATATGCACAGATAAAGACTCATATGGTATAAGAATCATGTAATGCACATAGTACATTACTCCATGCAATCATAATCATAATTTAACACATAATATTATAAACTAACATTATGTAATCAATGTTTCATTTATAAAATTTTACTATGTACATATAATGCAAATCATAGAATGACCTTCAATTTGTTCCTCATTCTCTCATGTATATAACATTAAGTTTGCAAAATCATATTTTTAATGACCAAACATTATGATATCCAAAATTTAGAATATATCTAGGATTCACATAATTCTCTTTTGGATAACATTAAGAGAATAAGCAAGTTAGGGTAGAAGTTCCACTCACCTTGATGTTGTTCCCAAAATTCTTCCTCAGCCTATTCTTCCTACTGACATAGAAAAATAGGAAATAAATATCTTTGAAACTCTAAATACATTGAAATTAGATCCTATTGAAACTTAACTCATATATACAAGTCTCATATGAAGATCACATAAAATAACCCTTCTTAGATTATATATCAATCTCCCTAAAAAACGATCTTTATACTGTAATAGATTCTAACCAACAAATTTGTAAAATTCTTTAACCCAATTTTTAGAACTCAAATCACTTTTAAAATTTTCATATATTTATAAGATTCATGAAGTTACTACTATAAAAATATCAGATTAAAATTAGAAGTATATATGCCTCTGTCACTACCGCCATTCTTGGGTACAGAAAACTCACCTGACAGTTGCCTATCTGAGTATATGAATTTTTCGGAGTATCAAATCAACTCCGAATTTAATGACATTTTTAGGAGATCCCATAAATACATGCATAGACTCTCAATAATTATTTTAGATCATAAAATAATATATAACTATTTTTAATAATGCGAACAATCTTGGACTACTGTTCTGTCCGACCCAGAAATTACTGTTAACATATCAAAATCTTATTTTCTCTCCTTAAACTCATAATCCACAATCCCAAACCTTTAAATCATGATTAATCTTCCAAGTAGAATAGAAGAAAGTAATTAAATCATGTTAAGAACTCTTACATTGAAAACCGTTTGAAATCTTGATTCATTTTTTTTTTTCTTCTTCTTTCTCCTCTTTCTTCTCCGCAATACATTTTCCTTTTTTCCTTTTGATTTTTCATAAATAGATGGTGAGAGGCACTAGAGCCACGTTTTTTGCTTCTATTTTTCTTTCCCAAATCATCTCCAACTCTATCTCTATCATTCCTACTTCATCTCCAACTCTCTCTTGTTCTATTCTAGTCTCAATTGATCTCCAACTCTTTTTCTCATTTATCCTATCTTATCTTACTTACTTTATGTTCAAATATATCCAAAATTCAAAATGGAAGTCCCAAATTTATTAGGAAATCTTTCATTTATTAATTATTAATTAGCTATAATTAGTTAGATAGGATTGTTAATTAATTAGGCCTTATCCACTTGTTATCTAATTATCCATGTGGATAATAAGTTAATATTTATTTATATATATAGATATTATTCTTAAGTAAATAGATCAATATTAGGGTTGACATTACAATCATATAATTAAAGAATAGTCAAATTATGGTCCAGTGGCAAAATAGTAAATTAGGATTCAAAGGAAAAACGATAATTTCTATGGTAAAAACCCTAAAATTATTTTATAGTGTAGTTACATCTAATGGATGAGTTTTAGCACTTACCAAAGATTGATGCACCCTCAATGGTCTGGTATCCCCACTTTAAGTCACCCTGACCCTACAATAGTCAAAAGACAAAAACAACCATAATCAGATTTCAGGGTATTACAATTCTCCACCCCTAACAATAAATTTTGTTCTCGAAATTTTACAACAAATTTTGTCCTCAAAATTTACCATGATGTTACAATCTCCCCTCCTAACAACAAATTTCCTCTTTGAAATTTACCAAGGTATTACAATCTCTCCACCTAATAAAAAATTTCGTCCTCAAAATTTTCTAGGATATTACACGTTCTATATTGATTTCATTTCGGCTGAAACTAAGAAGGCTATTATGGCCGACTCTCCTCGGTGGTGAGACAATCATCTACTACAACTTGGTGTGTACCCACTGGACTCTGAAGCATCCTGTAGAGAACTTGAAGTCATTCATGTTTGGATCCATGTTCACAACATTCCTCTTGAAGCTTTTTCCTTCCATAACGTCAGATTTGCCGTCTCTTGCATGGGTAGAATCCTGATCTCAGCCTAAATCCTTTTGAACTGGTGGAGAATGGTCTAGCCCTTGGTACTGCTAGGGTCAAAGTGGCAGTCAAGAAAAATCGACTTGTCAGCTTGAGCTCAAGAATCCATATGATGGAGGGTGAACCCACATCAGCGTTTTTCAAGTTTGAACTCACTAGCCTCTGCTGGCTTTGCAGAAGGCTTACCCACCCTGTGAATCTGTGCCCCGACTTACTTCAGTTTAAAGAATGTCCGATCCCACTCCCCTATAAAGATGCTTCCACTTGTCCACTCTTTGTCAACCATCGCCGGTTTTATGTAGCCACTGATGTTTGCAACTCAGCCACCCCCACCAACCCCACTGTGATCCCTAATACTTGCAACCCAGCCCTCACCACTCTGACCCCTGTCTCGAAGGCACTCTTTGGTGGCAGATTGTCATACACAATCCGTGCCTTCGAATGCAGCTTATGGGTCTAACCAAATTTTTGAATTCCATGCAAACTATGCTACTAACTACTGTGTCCCCATGGAAATAGACATCGTATACCCAAACTGTACCCCTTTTGACATCCCTCAACCGATCCCACCCATCTTCAACTTGAATGACCCATTGTGGCTGCAACACTACCTCTCTCTGGATCCCAAAAATGGAGTACCTAATGTCCCTTCATTGCATTTGGTGAATGATCCCATTCACCCTGTCTCCACTGATTCCATTGTGCCAGCTGCAACCATTGTCGGGGCCCCCACCAATGTATCCTCAAATTTACCTACTCTGCCTACCCACCATCACCTATATCCCACCAACCCCCAAATCCTGATGAAAATGACCCATCAAACTGAAGCCAAACCAGAAACAACCCACTTTGTCAATTCAATAAAGCAAGAAATGTCCCCATCCAGTATATCTTTATCCCTCAAAACCCACCCCCTTTACGCCAATATAAACCTTTTGGTGAAGGCCCCTCAAGGTACATACCTTGGAAGAGGCCTAGGCTAGAAGCCCAAGAGACGCCATTGGTAACCAACATCTGTGACCTGGTATCTGAAGCCATGTCCCAAGCCGACGAGCCGAACCAAATCATTCACCAAATCCTTGAGAGGATTAGAGGGAGGGATAGACTTGAGGACCGCGACAATAATCGTACCGAGGAGGACAACACCGAAACTAATACCGAACAGCCTCCTTCCGATGAGTCGCCACAAGGGAGGGATGCAGTGAATACCAATCAGGACTGGGCATTGTTGTTCATCTCCATGTTCACGATGGTGGCCATTTTCTGAAAAGTCAATATCCACTCCAAGTTTAAGGTTTTCTTTTGGAGAGCGTTCAATAACGGATTACTAACCAAAGATATCTTGTCCAAGTGGGTAGATATTGACTCCATGTGTGGCCTTCGCCACTCCTAGCAGGAGTCTTTCTATCATTTTATGTTTGATTGTGAGTTCACAAGGAAGATTTGGGTAGCGAGCCCATTGGGTTTCAATCATAACATACTTCCATTTGATTCTGTTAAGAAACTAGTCTCCTTTTTTTTTCAACTCTGGTTTCATCCCCAAAAAAGACTTGAAGTGATTTTCTTTTTTTTTTTTCCTGTCTTTATTATTACTTGTTACTTTATCTGGATCCATAGAAATAAAACTCTCTTCTCTGCACAAACACTAGATCCAATCACCACCATTAAGCATATTGAGTTTTGGATGTGAATGGAATCACTTGCAAAATTTTGGAAGCCCAGGTGATATCTAACCTAGATCCATATTGCACGGCTCCGATGATCACACAAAGCTCAAACTCTCTTATCGTAACAAGTGTCATAGATAAGCAAAAGAATATGTTTGCATAGGCTTTATCTTTTATTTTTCAAAAAAATAGGTATCTTACGTAAAGCAAACTATGTATTGACAGGAAAAAATGGTGAGGCGGAGGCACTAGGTCTTCTAAAGGGGTTGACAAGGGCAAGGATCAACAAGTAGACGATTGATGCAGTGTGGAGTGAAGCGGACATTCTCAAGAAGTTCTTTGATAAAGAATTTGACAAACTGTTAACTTTATGGCCAAGAACCCTAATTATTCTAAACTATGAGATGGACAATTATCATATTTACCCTAGGTTTGATTTGCTAAAGACTAATAGTATCTTAGAAAATCTAAAATCTATGACTTATGAAGCGTTGTCTGGTAGGAAGCTAATATTTAGGATAGACATGGCATGTAATATAAATTATGTTATCTAATGCTTTTATCTTTCGTTTGACTAATAAAAAAAAAAAATTCAAAAACTTAATCTGAGTAAATGTAAAACTAGATGACTATGTCCTTTCTTCTATGATGTAAGGTTTTTTGTTTATTCCTTCTATTTATTAAAAAAAAATAATAATAAATAAATAAATAAATAAATAAATAAATTCCCTCTCCTTTACTACTTTACCCTAGTTCTTCTGAAATTGAGGAACTGAAATACCCCATACTGGCCTTTCATTGTGTCTATGACATTTCAAAGCATAACATTTCTTGTGATATCATAGTATCATGATGTAACAGTTCGTTTCATTACAATTATTATTATTATTTAAAAAAATATATTCAAATATAAATAAAGAAGCGTCAAAGTGTTGTGACCCTAGTTACAAAGAATAGTATTAATACTACAATCAATATGTAGGCTGTAATCTAAAATCTTTAATAACCCTTTCCGAATAAAAGCTGAAATCAATATACTATTTAAGTTTAAATATAAAAAAATCCAAATCCCACCAGAGAAAAAAGGAAAAAGGAGGAGGGCAGTTGATAAAAAGGAACGAGATGAAATTATTTTATAGAAGATGTTTTCTTGTTGATACCCGTTAAGGTGTCTACTAATTTTTAAGGGAGAGTGATAAATATCAAGTATGTTAGCGGATAGTACCAATAGGACCACATGATGGAGTATCATTCAGGAAGGATATAGGGGTCATTTTAGAAAAAAGGAAGAGAGAGATAGATACAATGAGTGCTAGCATACTTGATATTGGAGGCATACCCAACATTTTCCCAATTTTTAAATATACTGTTTTATCCTTTTATTATACCATTTTTCAATGAGAGTAAATCGTGTGATTTCATACATGTACTTATAGACCCAATATTTGTCACTAGCATAATCTAATGTCACTTTGAAATTATTTTTAAAAGTTTTTAATCCTATCTTAAATCATTCTTGAGAATAAGACATAAAGACATTGCCCTTTTAGTATATCATACTTTTTAATATAGTAAATCATATCATTTCACATATGTTTTAAAAAAATTATACGAGGCAATGCCAATTTTTGATAGTAACATAATTATAAATCATTCTCAAATTATTCTTAAAAAAATTTTATGGGAAAAAGAATCCTAAAAGGCAACGTGACCCTTGCGTCTAGACATATAGGAGGTCAAAATAACTGCCTTTCCCCCTATGAAAGGTAGAAATTCTTGTCGTTGTTGATGTTTTCGCATGCGTTCCATTGGCTCCTACGCTAGTGTAGAAGCTACGCTGCCTTTTAGAAAACCCTCTCCCATTTCTTATCATACTTAAATCACTTTTGGGAATAAGACAAAAAAAAAAAAAGAATGGGAGTGGTTTTCCTCCAACACCAGTGTGCAATTTCGGTCACTAAATGGGGGCTATTTTGAGAACCCTGAAAATTGGGGGAGGGATAAATAGCACATTCTAAGGGGGAGAGTGAACAATGGTCTCCGTAGGGGAGAGGGCATCTAGGTACAGTTTCATTAGAAAAAAAAAAAATGGCATTTGCCCCTGATTGGATTCATGTTCACCTCCCTTGGTTGATCCTACACTAACGTAGTAGCCACACAACCAAGTAGCAACCCCATTCTATTCTAAATATTCTTGAGGTGTCATCTAGAGAGAGTGGAGAGGTCCCGTCAAAGCAATGGTAGCAGAAAGAACAAAAAGAAACTATGTCAATGAATCTAAGGCTGTGTTTGGTAACGTTTTTGTTCCAGAAATGACGTTTCGTGTCAAAAATAAAAATTTCAGTTTCTGTATCAAAATGCCCTCTGTTTTTTTTTTTTTAATGAAATTGGAATGACGAAAACTACCTTTGTACGTTTCGTCAATTCTCGTTCTACTTTTTTTTTTCCCCTTTTGTTAAAAAAAAAAAAAATGAAACACACCATAAATACACCAAATGTTTTGTTCCATTTTTTAATTCCTATAGAACGAAAAAACTCCAAAAGTATTTTTCTGGAATTACCAAACGCAACCTAAGTTTGTTACGTTTTCTTCCAAGTCAACACATTCATTCCAAGTGTGTTAATCGGGAAGGATCTCGACATTTGGGACAGGTATGTACCAATATCACTACCGAAGTGCCAATCCTAGTACTGTCCCATTTAGTTAATGAGACCAAACTTAGGTCCCAATCCTGATTAATAATGGGATGGGATGGTATCGGTTCTTAAACAGTTCTCAGCACTATAGAATAGGGAGAAGAACTTTAATGATTCCATTATTAGTGTTGTGGATCTTTTATTAACATTAGATCTAAAATGTAACTTACTTTTGAAAGAAAATATAATACAAAACTATGGTGAATTTCATAGTTTTATTTGATCTTACTCTCTAAGATCACATATAAGCTTCTCGAAATAAAACTAAGAATTAGTGATGACTAAAGAAATAAACCCCGTTATGGTTTTAATACCATCACCAAACAAGTTTATAGTAACAGAACTTAAGGTCCATCAACTGAAATCTTCATAAAAGAAAGGGGAAATTACCTAGATCCATTAGATAAGATAATTTATTACAAAATAAGAAGGTCTAAAATTTATTTTATATTCATTAGTTTCAAGTTTAAAAATATTTACTTAATTCCCAAAGTTAGTTATCGTTCATGGGATCCAAAAAATAGAAAGAAAAAAACAAACTCCCTAAAATAACCCTAACGTACCTTACCACTCATAACGTGAAGTGGAGAATCACATTAGTATTGTGTCATGAAAACCAATGTGATACCTAAAGGTATTTGTTACAATGCAGCAACATTGATGGTAATCATAATTATACTGGATAAATATTTTACTGCAAATAACCAGTATTGGAAGGTAGGTCCCATGTATGGCTTCCCATGTCCCTCATTGAAAGGGTCTCCTCTCGCTTGAATCTTGCGAAGCCAGGAAATCAGAAATGTAAGAGAAGATAAAATAGGACGAGCATGACGATTATCAGTATGTCGTGTAGTTGGAGACTTGTCCAGGCTGATCAAGATTATGTTTAGGCCAAACAGAATAAGCCAAGCGCCTTCATTTGGATCATTCTACAATTAGCAGTAATTTAAAATTAATTCTTAAATTAAGTAACTAGGTCTTGTTGCTTATTGCATACACCATATATAATCCCGGCTCTTACATTTAGCTCAAACCAGCCTTCCAAGAGATACAAGAAATCTCTAAAGTTCTCCAGTGGAGTACAGACTTTTACCGTGTTAAAATTGGGAAGATAAAATCAGTTAATTAGAGGAAAATTAATAGTTACAGTTCTATGTAGATATGGGCGATGAAAAGTACTGATTATTTCCTTATATTTGATGAGAATTCAAACTCCAGAAGACCAATCCCATTGCCTGTTTGACTATCAATTCAGAATCACTAGGTCAAGTACTCTTAACACCATAACTTTCAACGTGAAATAAGCACCTAACTAGGAGAGGTATGATTACCATCAATGCTGTTGCATTGGAGTAAATACCTTTAGTCATCACGTTGGTTTCTAAGACACAATACTAATGTGATTCCACCTCAATAAATATGAGTGGTAAAGTTAGGGTTACTTTAGGAAATTTGCTTTTATTTTTTCTTGGGTCTCATGAACAATAACTAATTTTGAGAATTAAGTAAATATTTTTAAACTTAAAACTAGTGAATGTAAAATAAATTTTGAACCTTCTTATTTTATAACAAATTATCATATATCTAGTGGATCTAACTAATTTCCCCTAAATGAAAAAGCCACCCAAATACATCAAACTTTAGCCATAAACTTGAATATAATAACATGAAGTATACCCATTTAAAACAGCAAGCAGTTCTGATTTCGTCCAATAGTTAATTGGTATTTCAGTGTTGATACCATTGGGAATCCCATCCCAAAACCATTCTAGAGCCAGTAATTATTTGGTACCAAAATCAGTTTCTAATACTATCCTATTTATTAATAGAACGATCAGATATTTAGTTTTAGCAGGACGATTCTGAGATGGTTTTCCATTCTGGTCCCAAATTGATACCCTTAAGGGGTGTTTGGTTCCATTATTCTATCGGATTACTTTCTATGGAGTTATGATTCTTATTTTTAAATAGGAAAATTTTCTTATACCATATTTTTTATTTAAATTATATATATTTAAATTTTCTTATACCACCTTGTCTTCTGAAAATATCTAGTACATCCCTATTTTGTTAACTAAGTGGTGACATGGCATGGTTGATCTTTCTTGAACAACGACATTACAAACTTACTGATTTACCCTTCATTGTAAAAAGCCCCAAATCAACCATCTTCAACATTTTCAAAATTTGTCTTAGCCGTTGTAGAAGGATCAAAATCCTCTGTTTTTCTCATCTTTGTTTTTCCTTGTTTTGCTACCTACAGAACACGACATGTGGACAACAGAGGATCCAACGGTCAAGGTTGGGTGTGGATTATTACATCCGATGCGTTGGTCTTAAAGTTGTCCACGTGTCGTGTTCTGCAGGTAGCAAAACAAGGAAAAACAGGGATGAGAAAAATAGAGGATTATTTTCCGTTGTAGAAGGGGAGGTTTAGGGCTTCCCTTGCAAGTACGGACGATTCCTAACCCACTGAACTCTCCAACATTCATCCAAAAAACGATTCACCTCTACAGAATCACAGGAAAACCTCGACCAAACGCTCGCTCCTCTGTGATTGGACCTACGGGTCTAATTTTCTGGTGTCTCACTATTAATACATAATCCTACAGGCAATAACAAACACCACAAAACCCCATCTTCCACTTCACTCTGTTCTTCGCTCCAAGCTCTTAGCCTTCCCTGCTCTCTGTTACTATCTCCAAGCCAAAATGGGTAAGTATGTATATATCTCACCCTTCCTCTGCTTCATTTTCTTCTCCTTTTCCTTCATTCTTTTGTTCTTCATTCCTGTGGTGCTGTCTCAACTCCCCCAAACCCAGAAGGACGCCATGAAAAAGCGCTCCACTTATCTTTACGAAGATGACTCAAATCCATGTTCATGGGAGAGGAGTCACTTGCAGCAACAACAATCGATCCATCATCCGTCTCTCTTTTCCCTCTTCGAAACTCTATAATTCTGATTTTCTAGCTGATTTGTGCCAAATTGATACTTTAGAGTACCTTGATTTCTCCAGAAATTTTTTGACAACCATCCCTAGTGATTTCATCAGAGTCTGGACGGATTAATGAGCTCAATTACTTGAATTTCAGTCAGAACAGATTGTCTGGTCCTTTGCCTAATTTTAGTGGTTTTGGTGGGTTACAGTACTTGGACTTGTCCTATAATTCATTAGCTGGAAGTATTGATTCTCAATTAAATAGGTCAGTTGGAATCAGAAGCTTGAATCTTAGCTTCAACCTGTTCAATGGTTCAATCCCTACCCAACTTTATAAAGCCATGTTTTGGAAGAGTTGCAGCTCAAGAACAACCTTTTTAAATGTCAAATCCCTGAAGAGTTCATGAATTACAAATCTCTAGCTCTGATTGATCTCAGTAGTAATAAACTTTCTGGGACTGTTTCCGATAGGATAGGATAACTCTCCAAGTTGAAGAACCTTATTCTGTCAACCAATAATCTTAGTGGAGGAATTCCTGAGAGTCTTTCAAGTATTAAGACACTCTCTCGGTTTGCTGCTTATCAGAATAGCTTTTCTGGCATAATTTCTTCTGGGATTTCAAGATATCTGGGGATTTTGGACCTTAGTTACAACAAGTTAAGCGGTTTAATCCCATCAGACTTTCTGTCATCGTCAACATTGCAGTATGTTGATCTGTCTTATAATTCATTGGAAGGGCCGATTCCCTCGAACTTTTCGCCTAGCTTCATTCGGTTGATCCTTGGGGGCAATTCTCTTAATAGTACCATCACTTCTCTGGGTTATGGAATTCTTTCAAAATTGATTTATCTTGACCTCAATAAAAATAGTTTCACTGGGTTTGTTCCTCCACAACTGGGAAACTTTCAGAGTTTAGCTCTGTTGAATCTTGCTCAGAATGAGTTCTATGGTCCATTGCCAGAAGAATTAGGAAATCTTCATCAACTTCAGGTTGTGCAGCTCCAATCCAACAGGCTTACAGGAGAGATTCCTCCACAATTTTCACAACTACAGAAGTTGTCTATTCTGAATATCAGCAGGAATTCATTGACTGGTTCGATACCTTCTGAAATTTCCAGCTTAGGGAACCTCATAAGGCTGGACTTACGTGATAACAGTTTTGGTGGTTCAATACCCAATTCAATTGGGTACTTGAAGTCACTGATAGAACTCCAGCTGGGAAACAACAATTTGAGTGGGAAGATTCCTAGCATGCCTAGTAACTTGCAGATTGCTCTCAACCTCAGCAGGAACCACTTGAATTTCCATATAAATTGCACTCTGACGTTGTGATGATCACTCTCCCAAATTATTGAAACTCTTCTGTTAGAGTTCCTATATTCTAAAATGCTAATGTAATCCTTTGCAATTTGATTAGTTTCTTTAGCTGTACTGATCCATGATGCAGGAATCATTGTCCACTTGTCACAGCAATTGGGCACCCAAGTGATGCGTTACTTAAAAGGGAGAACTCTAACTAACCCTTGCTCACTATTCACTACAGCCGGTTCAAAGCGCAATGCATCATTTGCAGGAAAAGCCCCAGCATAAGATCGAAAATATAAAGTTCCATGATCATTGCAAAAGGATATTCCAACCCGTTACACCAACCCTCCTACTTTTCTTGGCTAAGAACCGACGACATAAAACATGGGTGAAGCAATTTTGCCTATTTGTTATAGTACCCCTAAAAGAAAAACTTGAAGGAAAATAGATTTTATGAATCCATCACAACGTTTTTCCTTTTTTCATTTGTCTCATTTTATTTTTAGGGAAAAGCAACATCACAATATGGAACCCATATGGATGATACCATTTTCTACAAAGCCATTGATGTGGCATGCAGTTTTCTCCCACATTGGTATAGGAGAACCCTCTCTCTTATTTCTAAGAAGAAGTGTCTCTGGGGGAGTGCGGTTCTTGCGCATACACAAAGACCAATAGGAACACATGAAGAAGCATAAATAGAGGTGTCATTTTCTATCTCATGGAAGGCAAGTCGTCCATTTCATTTCCCCACATGTCTGGGCACAAGGGCCATACTCCCCCAGTGAAACCATTTTCTCTATTTTTAATTGGGATTTTTTTAGGGTTTCTTTGGAACTATAGAAGAGGTCATAAGCTAGGGAATTGGAGCAGGAAACATAGATTTGAAGTGAATTCAGAGTGTTATCTCTATCTGAATATTAATTATTTTTTTCATGGGAAAAAGTACAGGCTTTCAGCATATATATATACTTCCCTCTAGGGGTGTCAATTCCTAAACCGAACTGGTAAAACCGGTCGGATCGAATCGATAACAACACGGACCGAATCGAACTGAAGCCTTATTGGTTCGGTTCGGTTTCGAGTATTGCAACCCCAAAACCAAACCGAACCGCACCGGAAACCGGATGAACCCAAAACCAAACCGAAACCGGCTCAAAACCCGGACGGAAACCGAAACCAAACCTGTAAGAAACCGAAACACTCCAAAATTTATTAAAAAATTAAAATTTGCATAGTTTTGTATACATTTGTATGAAAAGTCGAATCCAAACTATACCAAAAACCAAAACCAACCCGGTTACAAATCGATTTAAGAAACCGAAGACAAACCGAAATCAAACCGCACCAAAACCGAAACCAAACCGAAACCAGAATTTCCTTATTGGTTCGGTTTCGGTTTCAACTTTCCCACACCGAAACCAACTCAACCCGGACCAAAACCGAGCCGGACCAACCAATTGACACCCCTACTTCCCTCTCGGTCTTTTCTTCATTAAATATGTGGATCCTCTTCTCTCTCAAATTAAATATATCTATTTTTTTTTTTAATATCGTTTTTTCCCTTATTATTAGCTTGACTTATAAGATGCTAGTATAAATGCGAAACATACTTGATTTTAATCTTGTGCAAGAGTGGCCCTCTCAATTGGGAAACGGAACGCAGGACACTATGCATGTTAATAAGAACTTCTATAATCTTTTTACACCAAACATAAGCCAACATTAATGATATGTTTGGCGGTCAATGACCATAGAAATATTATTGTTGGATGGGTTGCTTGCATTATAAATAAAGGAAAATGTCTCTCATTATATGCCAATTATATAATGACAGAACAAACTCTGGAGGTCAATGCTCAGAGCATACCCCCTTTGAGATGAAGCTAACCTTAAGATGGAGGATGGAGAGTATGAGAGATCTAAAATGATTCTTAGGTGATAGAAGAACTAATTTTTTACAGGAGCAGCAAATCGTGGCATTGGAGCTCAATACCTCTACTTCTAGATGTCTATACCTATTTTTTTGTCTCAAGTTTTCGATTTGGTCTTCCTAATGTAAGGTATAGCAACAATGGTTATGAACAATAGATTTCACATTAACAATTTTAACCCAGATATTAATGTTTTATCTTACCTTTCTTAATTAATAAATCTTTCATCTCATTAGAAAAAAAAAAAAAAA
>NC_056559.1:26049456-26051048 GCF_013358625.1 Macadamia integrifolia
GTCTTATTCTCAAAAGTGATTTGTATGATAAGAAATGGGAGAGGGTTCTCTAAAAGGCAGCATAGCTTCTACACTAGCGTAAGAGCCAATGGGAGCGTATGCGAAAACATCAACAACAACAAGAATTTCTACCTTCCATAGGGGAAAGGCGGTCATTTTGACCTCCTATATGTCTAGACGCAAGGGTCATGTTGCCTTTTAGAATTCTTTTTCCCATAAAATTTTTTTAAGAATAATTTGAGAATGATTTATAATTATGTTACTATCAAAAATTGGCATTGCCTCGTATATTTTTTTTTAAAACATATGTGAACTGATATGATTTACTATATTGAAAAGTATGATGTACTAAAAGGGCAATGTCTTTATGTCTTATTCTCAAGACTGATTTAAGATAGGATTAAAAACTTTTAAAAATAATTTCAAAGTGACATTAGATTATGCTAGTGACAAAAATTGGGTCTATAAGTACATGTATGAAATCCCACGATTTACTCTCATTGAAAAATGGTATAATAAAAGGATAAAATAGTATGTTTAAAAATTAGTAGACACCTTAACGGGTGTCAACAAGAAAACATCTTCTATAAAATAATTTCATCTCGTTCCTTTTTATCCACTGCCCTCCTCCTTTTTCCTTTTTTCTCTGGTGGGATTTGGATTTTTTTATATTTAAACTTAAATAGTATATTGATTTCAGCTTTTATTCGGAAAGGGTTATTAAAGATTTTAGATTACAGCCTACATACTGATTGTAGTATTAATACTATTCTTTGTAACTAGGGTCACAACACTTTGACTATTCTTTTTTTTTTATTTGAATATTTTTTTTAAATAATAATAATAATTGTAATGAAACGAACTGTTACATCATGATACTATGATATCACAAGAATTGTTATGCTTTGAAACGTCATAGACACAATGAAAGGCCAGTATGGGGTATTTCAGTTCCTCAATTTCAAAAGAACTAGGGTAAAGTAGTAAAGGAGAGAGAGTTTTTTTTTTTTTAAATAAAAGGAATAAACAAAAAACCTTACATCATAGAAGAAAGGACATAGTCATCTAGTTTTACATTTATTCAGATTAAGTTTTTGAACTTTTTTTTTTTTTATTAGTCAAACGAAAGATAAAAGCATTAGATAGCATAATTTATATTACATGCCAATGTCTATCCTAAATATTGTCTTCTTACCAGACAACGCTTCATAAGCCATAGATTTTAGGTTTTCTAAGATACTATTAGTCTTTAGCAAATCAAACCTAGGGTAAATATGATAGAATAATTAGGGTTCTTGGCCATAAAGTTAACAGTTTGTCAACTGCTTTATCAAAAAACTTCTTGAGAATGTCCGCTTCACTCCATACTGCATCAATCGTCCATTTGTTGATCTTTGCCCTTGTCAGCCCCTTTAGAAGACCTAGCGCCTCCGCCTCACCATTTTTTCTTCTTAATACATAGTTTGCTTCACATAAGATGTCTCTTTTTTTTTTTTTTAAATAAAAGCTAAAGCCTATGTAGACATATTCTTTTGCTTATCTATAACACTTGTTACGATAAGAGAGTTTGAGTTTTGTGTGATCATCGGAGC